>NW_007099451.1:106257-134523 GCF_000164805.1 Carlito syrichta | reverse complement strand
TGTGTTTGAATTTTTGTATCACTGATTAGATGAGGGAAATTTTCTTGAATGATCTCGTGGAAAGTTTGTTCCAATGTGGTCTCTGTTTCTCTTTCTGCCTCAGGGAGTCCGATTATTCTTAGGTTAGGCCTCTTGAGGTAGTCACTCATCTCTTGAAGGTTTTGTTCTGTCTTTTTTAGCTTATTTTCTGTGTTTTTAAGAGTTTGGGTTATTTCTATATTTTGGTCCTCAAGCTCTGAGATTCTTTCTTCTGCTTGGGTAATTCTGCTTTCCATGCTTATCAATTTGTTATTTATTTCATTCACAGTATTCTTTATTACTGTTATCTCAGATATCAGCTCCTTCCTAGTTTCTTCTTGTGTCTCCTCAATTCTTTTTAGTCTCTCCATTATTGTTTTGATATCTACATTTGCATTTTGAGACCCTTCATTCTGGGGACTTTTCATTGTTTGTATTCCAAAGTCAATTTTCTCAGTGTCTGCTCTCCCAGGCGTCTGGGAGAGACCGCATACTCTTCTTTTGGTTTTTCTTCATTTCTGTAGATTTTTCTCCCTTTACCCCTTTCCCTCCCCCTCTTCAATTCTGTTTTTGAGGGAAGGTGGGGTTGCTTTTATTTCTCTTCTGCAATGACCTGTTCTTCCTTATGAGGGTCTTCTGGTTTTGTTCACTTTTCCCTCTGCTTTACAGTCTGTCTATTCAGCAGTTTGCAGTCTTGGTCCCTAGATTTAAAAAGGGGGCATATAGAAGAGGAAAATAATGGAGGAAGGGGGGGTCAATAGGGAGTTAGAAAGAGAGAAGCGCGAGAGGGAAAACAGATATACATACCATCTATCAGGTGAGAACGAGACACAGGGCTGGGAAGAGGTGAAGAAAGACACGTAAGAAAGAGTACTGATAGCTACATAGTACTAAAGAGTACTGAAGCAACACAGAGACAGGGCAATAAAATCGAGAAACAGTGTAAGTCAGAAGGTAAATAACAAACGTGATCTAAACCAACAGTTACAATGATAAAATCATAAGTCAAAATGAGCGAAAGAGAGAAGTGCGAGAGGGATAACAGATATACATACCAGCTATCAGGTGAAAAACAGTCACAGGATCGGGAAGAAGTGAAGAAAGACACGTAAGAAAGATTGCCTAACGAGTACTGATAGCTACACAGACAGGTCAATAAAATCGAGAGACAGTGTAGGTCAGACGTCAACAACAGACGTGATCTAACTAAGAGTTACAATGATAAAATCATAAGTCAAAATAAGCGAAAGGGAGAAGTGCAAGAGGGAAAACAGATATACATACCAACTATCAGGTGAGAGAGAGACACAGGGCTGGGAAGAAGTGAAAAAAGACAGGTAAAAAAGATTCCCTAAAGAATACTGATAGCTAAACAGAGACAGGCAAAAAAAATCAAGAAACAGTATAAGTCAGAAGGTAAACACCAAACGTAATCTAGACCAACAGTTTCAATGATAAAATCATAGGTCAAAATAAGCGATCAGACTAGAGTCACTTCTGTGAGCTCCGATTCCAGCCTCTCCCTTTTGTTTTTCGTTGCAGCATAGGGGTGGGGCTTTGTCTCCTGTTTCACACTGTTGCCTTAGGAGCTGAGGTAGTTTGTTGCTAGGTGGGCGGGGCAATGGAAGTCTCTGCCTGGAGAATGGCAAGGCAGTTTAAGCAGGTCTGCTTTTCTCTGCTTATCTGGGTCCTCTGGCTTGGGGTCTCACGCTGTGTGCCTCAGCCGGGGTGGACCCAGAGTTCCAGAGCTCCAAAGTTCCAAAAGGCAGGCTGTAAATGACGAGAGTGGCACTGGGACCCTACAGAGTATTCAGCCAGTAATGGAACCGGTGTCTCTGAGGGGCGGGCGCTCAGAGCCTCCCTGTGCGACCTGCGGTGCCGGGTGCCGGGCCGGGGAGAGAGCTGGAGGGAGCAGGGACCCAAAACTTCCCCGCACGCTGCAATACCTGGCCTTAGGAAATGAGGTAAAGTTTGTTGCTAGGTGGGCAGGGCAATGGAAGTCTCTGCCTGGAGAATGGCAAGGCAGTTTAAGCAGATCTGTTTTTCTCCGCTTGTCTGGGTCCTCTGATTTGGGGTCTCACGCTGAGTGCCTCAACCAGGGTGGACCCGGAGTTCCAGAGTTCCAAAGTTCCAAAGGGCAGGCTCTAGACAGCGAGAGTGGCGCTGGGACCCAACAGAGGACTTCAGCCAGAAATGGAACCAGCGTCTCTGAGGGACAGGTGCCCAGAGCCTCCCTCTGTGACCGGCGGCTTGATGCCGGGTGCCCCGGGCTGGAGACAATGCAGCCGGGGAGGGATCTGGAGGGGGCTGGGACACACGAGTAGAACGGCAGCAGTGGGGCGGGGGCGCAATATCTGGCCTTGCGTGGGACTGAAGTTCCCGGGCCTGCCCCCAGCGCGGTTGGTGGTGGGCTGGGGGATGGGGGTAGCAAAGTGATAGCCTTTTTGGGAACTCACGTTCAGAGAATCTCACCAGTTCACCTATGCCATCGCCATCTTGCCCCGTCTCCAGGATTTTTTCTTTTATACCTACTTTGTTCAGGCAAATTATTATGTGTCTGGGAGTTGGTCTTCTCATTTGTTGTCTTGCAGGGGTTCTCTGAATCTCTTGTGTTTGAATTTTTGCATCACTGATGAGATGGGGGATGTTTTCTTGAATGACTTCATGAAATGTTTGTTCCAGTGTAACCTCTGACTCTCTCTCTCTCTGCCTCGGGAAGGCCAATTACTCTTAGATTGGGTTTCTTTTTTTTTCTTTTTTGAGTTGGAGTCTCACTGTCACTCAGACAGGAGTGCAGTGGCCGCTCCCAGTCACTGCACCCTCAACCTGCTGGGCTCCAGCAATTTTTCCACTTCAGCCTTCCAAGTAACTGGAACTATAGGCGCGTGCTACCATGCCCAGCTAATTTTTTTTTTCTGATTTATTGTAGAGATGAGGTCTCTCCAAGTTGCCCAGGTGGGTCTCAAACCAGTGGGCTCAGGCAATCCACTCACCTTAGTGTGAGATTACACTAAAAAAAGTGTGAGATTACAGGGTGAGGCACCAATCCCGCTAGATTGGGTCTCTTGAAGTAATCATTCATCTCTTGAAGGTTTTGTTCTGTCTTTTTAAGCTTCTTTTCTATGTTTTTGACAGTTTGAGTTAGTTCTGTATTTTGGTTTTCAAGCTCTGAGATTTTTTCTTCTGTTTGGCTAATTCTGCTTTCCATGCTTATTAGTTTGCTATTTATTTCCATCACAGTATTCTTTACTGCTGTTATTTCTGTCATCAACTCCTTCTTATTTTCCTCTCATCTCTCCTCAATTTTTTTAATTCTCTCTATTAATGTCTTGATGTCTGGGTTTGTTGCATGTGACCAGTCATTCTGGGGGCTCTTCATTGTTTGTGTTCCAAAGTCTGTTTTCTCATTGTCTGACCTCCCAGGGATCTGTGTGAGCCCTACATTCTTCTTTTATTTTTTCTTCATTTGTGCTAATTTTTCCTCCCTACTTTTCCCTTCCCTTCACTTCCCATCTTCTTTAATTCTGTTATTCAGGGGTGGAGGGGCTGCTTTTACCTCTCTTTGTTCAATCTCCTATTCTTTCTAATGTATTTCCTCTTGCTTTATTCAGTTCTGGAGTTGGACTGTAGGTTGAGGGCTGTCCTTCTTGCAGTTTTGAGATTTAATTAAGGGGGGAGCTGTGATTCAAAATCTCTCTGCAGATCCTGGTATCTGCCAACAGGTGTATGGATAGTCTGAAACCCACTTTCCACTGCCTTTGAATCTGTCCATGCAATGGGGTTGTAGATTTACTCCCTGAAAGCAATATGAAGTTATCAGAGGGAAGAGATTGGAGCAGGTAGTGGGGGGAAGAGATGGGTGGAGAGAGAGCGGAGTAAGTGAGAAAAGAGATGAGTGTACCGACTAGCAAGTGAAAAGAGACATAAATACTGAAACAAAAAGAAAAACAATAACCATGACTAAAAACTAACCAACAACCATATAAAAAACTAAAACATACAATGCTGCTAACGTACAAGTTAACCAACCTCCTTACTAGTGTGATATTCCTCTATACAAAGATGGAGTTTACAGAGAAATAAGAAAAAAAAACCAAAAAAGCAGAAAAGGAATAGATTAAAGTCAGTAAACTGACAGAACCAACCAAGCACACTCTGAGACTTTTCCTTTAAGTCCAATGTTCTTTCAGCTCTGATTTCTAGCAATCTTTGCAGACTGGTAGAATTGTTCACAGTTAGTGTCAGTTGCCCCTGACCTGCTGTGAAGAACAGTTCAGATATGGGCTCTGTGCCCAATCTATTACTGAGATCTGGCCTTGTCTCTTTATCAAGGGGGAAGAGCATCTGTCATTCCCGTTTTGATGTGGTTATCTTGTATCCCCAGCAGGTGGTGCTATCTCACCACTCCAGTAGACCTTTATCTGCAGCTGCTGAAGTCTGCAGTTTGGAGGTCAACCAGGAAGGGAGGGAGCTGGTGACAGTATCTGTGGTGGCGGCCCTCTCCCTGTACATGGGGGGGAGCTCCACAAGCCTGGCTCCAGGTGAGGGATGTGGTGTGGCAGTGGCAGCAGCAGCCATGGCAGTGGCGATCTCAGTAGATCCTGCTTGTGGGGGCTTCACAGTCCGAAGTCATGGGTTGCCTGAGGCATGGGTGGGCAATGACCACAGTGGTGGCATCCATGGCTGTGGCGGCAGCCCAGACCAGTGTGATGTTTGAGCAAGTGGGCGGCAGTGGCTGAGCTCCCTGTGAAGAGAGGGAGATGGGAGCTGCCGGAGATGGGAGCTGCAGCCCTTGGGAGAAAGCTAGGGTATTTATGAGTGTTTTCTTTCACGGAGGGCCTCACAGACCATGCTGCCCATCGCCATCTTGCCAGAAGTCTGAGCCAAGGTCTTAATCCATGGTGTGCTACTATAACAGAATACCTGAAGACTGAGTAATTCATAAAGAACTGATAAGTGTTTGCTCACTGTTCTGGAGCTTAGAAAGTCCAAGAGCAAGGCACTGGCATGTTGTATCTAATAATAACTCAGTCTTTGTTTCCATAATGGGCCTTAAAAGCTTCATCCTCCAGAGAGGAGAAATGCTATTCCTTATAGGGCAGAAGAGCAAGAGAGAGAGAAAGCTCACTCCTGCATATAATAGTGACATTAATTTATTTATGAGGATGAAACCATGTATGACCTAAACACTTCCCATTAGGCCCCATCTCCCAACACTATTGCATTGCAGATTAAGTTTCAACAAAAGTTTTGGAGAAGACAAAATAATTCAAACCACAGCAACCATATACTGCAATATCCTAAGATTATTTCTGCTTTCATTTTGTAAACCACACTGCTATGGCAGAGAACAAGCTTTTACCTGAAGGACGAGAAGAACACATCAGAGTCTGTAAGCACCAGAAGGCAGGAGAGAGGTGTTGTCCAAGAAGAACTGGAAAGAAAAGGATAACCCAAAGTCTGAATATTTGCCCCAAAAAAAGAAAAGAAATTGAGTTAACCTGAAAGTAGTGGAATTTTAAGTGAGTAAATGACTTAAATGAAAGTATTGAATATCTTTATATACATTTGCAAAATCTTGCCTTGCTTCTGAGTAAAATGAATCAATACATAATATTTTGGACTATCAAGTCAAACTCACAGAAATCAGATATCATGCCTGGTAGCATTAGTTCGTAAATAACTTTAAGTCTATATGAGATCAAGAGGTTTAGAAAAAAAAGAAATTTAATTCATCAAAAGCAAGTCTCTGGGTCTTTCTTCCCAACCTAGAACATGTATCACTGGCCCAGGATAGACTAGAAAAAGTTTTATTCTTGCATTGATGTGAATTTGATTCTCATTTCATGTGCTTTTGTTAGTTTAATTTTGACAGTAATCTGGCTTCTTTTAGTTTAAAAAATGCTATTGTAGCACTATTTTGTAAAACAGCAAACTCTTCTACACGAGTCTTCTTTCCATAAAAACCACAAACATTTCCTATAATGTTGATTTGGGTTAATATTTTGGAAATTTTAATAACATCCTCACATCTAGAAAACAATTTAAACTAACATCAATATAAAAAGGGCATATTTAAGTAGATGAAAAATAAGTAACTATTTTTTGTTGTTAAACTTTTGGCTTTTCTATCCTTAAAACTATTGTCAAATATCTATATTAAATATAGAAAAGTCACCAAAACATGCTCAGAGAAAATATGTTCAGTGAAAAATAGAAACTGGATACTGTCTACTATCTATGTACATGGGATGTACTTACTTTAAGACTATCATGATTCTAAAAAACTTTGTAGGTTTAGAATAACTAAGTTAACTAAAGAGCATTCATAAACAAGAAAACTGATGTGTGATCCAAGAAGCAGATGCTAAAATTGAATTTTAAAGTAATTAAATCTCTCTTGTTAAATTATACTAAAAGCATTCCTTTTTTTACTGCAACAGCATATTTATTTATAATTTTTTTTATTTTAAAGATGTGGGGCACAATTCAGGGTTAGATATACAAACCTTGAGTAGGCAAACACCCTTGTTTGCCTCCCCTAGCAGTTTCCCTAACTGCCAATACCACCCCTCCTCCCCTGGCAGTTTCCCACTACTGCCAATCTCTTACTTAGAGTATTATGATAATTTTTCAAAGTCCACTTATGATTGAGCACATATGGTACTCTGTTCTTTGTTTCTGTGATAGATCACTGAGTATGATAGACTGTAAATCCACCCAAGTTGCTGCAAAGTCCATATGTTTGTCCTTCTTTACGGCTGCATAATATTCCATTGTTTATATTACTATATATGTACTACATTTTTTTTATCCAGTCCAGCTTCGATAAGCAGCATGGTTGGTTCCATGTTTTTGCTATTGTGAATAGAGCTGCAACAAACATACGTGTGCAGATATCTTTTTTGTAGAATGATTTGAGTTCCTCCGAGTATATTCCCAATAGGGGAATTGCTGGGTCATATGGAAGGTCAATTTCTAGTTCTTTCAGAAACCTCCATTCTGTCTTCCAAAGAGGTTGCACTAGTTTGCATTCCCACCAGCAGTGTAGAAGCATTCCTTTTTCTCCACATCCTCACCAGCATCCGTTGTTGTTTGTTTTATTAATGATGGCCATTCTTATTGGGGTTAGGTGGTATCTCAATGTGGTTTAAGATAGACAAGTGGGACCTCATCAAACTGATGAGCTTCTACAAGCAAAGGAAATCATTAAGAGATCAGGGAAACAGCCCACAGAATGGGAAAAAAATATTTACCAACTGTATATCTGACAAAGGCCTAACATCTAGGATCTATAAGGAACTCAAACGTACCTAATGGAAAAAAACAAACAGCCCCATTAAAAAGTGGGCAAATGACATGAATAGATACTTCTCAAAAGAAGATATATGGGCAGCCCACAGACACATGAAAAAGTGCTCAGCCTCACTAATCATCAGAGAATTGCAAATCAAAGCATTCTCTTTCCGCAATACTTGGAGTAGATATTATTAATTTCTGCTTTGTAAGAATGTGTTTTTTCTTTAATAATATACCTTATATAATTTTTCTTTGTCATCTGGTAACCACAACTCAGTATTGCCTATTTGATTATTTTGTATATTAAAATAAAACTTCTTGAGATTGTACTTTTATTAACAATTTTTTAGTGTCTATTAATTCAAGTAACTAATGATTATTCCTTTTTTAAGTTTAAACCACATTTGAAAGGCATTTGAACTCACTGCATTTTATCTGTATATTTAGACTCTGAGATGACATAATATATGGATTTTCTTCAGAATCAAGAATGATTTGAAATAAATTGATAATTATTAAAGTAGTTTATGGGTGCTTGAGGTTCATTATATTATTTCTCTACTTGAAAAATGTATGTTTTAAAATATTTATAAATGTTTTAAAATTAAAAATTAGGCTGTGATTCCTATCAGGTACTGTCTTGGTACTTTAGTACTTTCATTCTTGTCACTGCTAGAAATACCTGCGCCATTTATTGCCAGGGATTTTCTTTTTCAGACATAACATCACACCATAAGTTAAAAATTCTTGTGAGCTGTTTATCTTGTTTGTGATTTTTTTTTTTTTTGCCCTGTCCCTCTGAGTCTTTCAATGCTGTCTACAAACAGTTAATTATCTGAGTTCCTCGGGAGAGAGCTTCAAATATTCCAATTTTGTTGTTATTATTTTAGAAAGAGAAAAGAGATCTAAGAACTTGCTCAAGGTCACAAAGCAACTTGCTGTAAAAATCAGCCCAGGAAACCAAAACTTCGTGGTCCTAGAAATGAGTTCCAATCATTGAAGTTTGCCTTGATTGAGACTAAATGTGAACTGTTGCTCTGATTAAGACTGAATTAGATTATAGAACAGGCCCTTACTTCTCTGAGATCTTTGGTATTTATGCACGAACTCAAATGAATCACCTCCAAATTTAAATTGAAAACGTGTTTGGCAATAACTACAGGTTTTTTGGATCCATGAAGAAACTTTCTGGATGTGTTCTTCATCAGTCACAGCTTTATGACTCATATCAGTCATCATGAGTAATGCTTGTCAATGTCACCAACATAGACCCTGGATGAAAAATCAGCGTTATGCACCCTGGCAACGTAAGTTGCACTAGTTAATGAGACTGATGTTGTCATATCCCTGAGAACAGTGAAGGTCATACAGTTATTTTTAGAGCCAATAAGGAGTGTTTCCTATTCTGGTAGCTGTAATTGTTCTCTAATGACTACATGACAAAACTTTGAGTCTATACATTAAGCTTTCTAAAATATATGTTTTTCAGGATTGATTCCAAGGCCATTTCATTAAAACAGATTTCCCAAAGGAATAAAATGTCAATGTATTGGCTTGAAGAAAGTGTTGAGATATAAAATGTGTTTGTATTTCTTCATTTACCTTAATAAATAAGTTGTAATATGGAACATTTTAATTTAAAGTTCATATTTTATAGAAGACTCATAAACATCATGAAACGATTTCATACTTGGGTCTGAAAAAGTGAAAAGGGATGGTGTTTGCTATTTTCATTTAAGTGATGTTAGTTTTTACTGCTGTGTAACAAGTTATCACAAACTTAGAAACTTATAAAGTTACCCGTTTATTAGTTCACAGTCTGTAGGTCAGAAGTCCAGCTCAGCATGGTGAGATTGTCCTTCCAAAATATCACAAAGCAAAAATCAAAGTAGCAGTTGAACTGAGTTCTTGTCTGAGGATCTGGTCAAATTCAATTTCATGTAATTTCATGGTCGTTCTTGAAGTAGTCCCTGCTGTTGTAAGATTTAGAACCCCCCCCCCCCCTTTTTTTTGCTTGCTATCAGAGCTAGGGCAGCAGTTCCTAACCATTTTGGCATCAGGGACTGGTTTCTTGGAAGACAAGTTTTCCACAAAGAAAAAATTTTTCCATGAAAAAAAAAATGAGGAAGTAAGAAGGAGGGCTGGGAAGAAGAGAGAGGAGGTGGAGGATGAGGATCATCAGGCATTAGATTCTCATAAGGAGCATACAGCCTGGATCCCTCCCATGCTCAGTTCACAATAGGGTCCGTGAACCTATAAAAATCTAATGCCACTGCTGCTAGGACAGAAAGTGGAGCTCACCCGCCGCTAACCTCCTGCTTTGCAGTCTGGTTCCTAACAGGTCATGGACAGTTACTGTCTGCAGCCCTGGGGTTGGGGACCCCTGAACTAGGGCCACTCTCAGCTCCCAGAGACTGCTCACGTTCCTTGCCACATAACCCCCTTCACTTTAAGTCAGTGGCTTCAGGTCATATCCTTCTCATGCTTTGCATCTCTCATTTCATCTTCATGAACAGTCAAACAAAATGCTCTACTTTAAAGGGCCCAGTTGATTAAATCTGACCCACATAAGTAATATCCATATTTTAAGATCTAGCGATTTGGAACCTCAATAGCACCTGCAAAATCCCTTTGCAGTAATACCTAGATTACTGTTTAACTGAATAGCGGGGAGAACGTGTGTATGCTTCGGGTACGGGACTCTAAAGGAGCCTTGTTAGACTCCTTGCTTATCACAATAGGTAATACATAAAGCAAAATTTTAGTATGTCTTCGGCATCCTTACATTTATACCAAATTATCCACAAGACAATTCCACATACCTTGTTTAATGTATTACTAGCAGTTATTGAGGATTGGAATTTTGTTTGATTTTGTTTTTCATTTATTCTGGTTGATTTTAAATTGTTTACTATTTTCCATTCATCATATTTATCACAATATTCACCTTTGTAATCCAAATTAGATGTAACAATCCATTGTTTTGCCAATGTACTGATACAGCTAGGCTAAAGTATGCACACTTATTTGCTAGTCAATGGCTTTCTAAGCAATTTTGCAGGTACTCAGTATGACTTTTTATGACAAATGGTACTGTGAATAGATTTGGAACAGAATAAATCTAATTTGAGAATAAAAAATGGGGCCTACAACCATGCTAGTTCACTGAGTACTCTCTGTAGACTATGGCCCTCCAGAACCCTGTCATGTTAAGACTTTGTCTCATTATAGAGATATGGGGTACAAGTAAGGGTTAACTACATGGGTAGGCTGAATGTAGATGAAGTTTTGACTTCTAGCTGGCCTTTGTAGGAATTTATAGTTTACTCCTGAAATGGAAATAAATCTGACTATTTCCTGAAGTGGAAATGAATTTTCCTATAAATTCTTAAAATAATTTTGTTCTGGAAAAGTATCAGATTAACTCAAGGTCTATTATGAATCAAAGATTCTTTGATTCATCAAAGTGACTCAAAAGTTACTCATACTTTGGAATTATCCTTTTTATTGTGTTTATATTGACTAGTGAAAGATGTAGTCATATGTAATAATACGTGAGATGAAATAGTGTATTATCATAAAAATTGCGTGCAATAAATGATATAGTTTCCAGGAAACAAGTTTCTTTTTGTTGTTGTTTATCCAGGTTCAAAGAATATTAAAAAACATTAAATTAAAGTCATATTAAAAAACATTATTTCATAATTCTTTATATATTAACATTTGATCAAGAACAGTAGTAGGTAAAACTTATAGAGAAACTAGGTCAAAAAAGGTAGATCTAAGATCAAATAAAAAGTTGATAGGTTGAAATGAGTTTGAAAACCCGGGGTCTCGAACAAAAATATAGACAAAATGCTAAATCAATGAAACTGAATCAGTATCCAAAGATATAGACCATGCAAGTTAAAAATAAAGTCTACATGCAAGCAAGGAATCTTGGTTAAATATTAAAAAAGTAATATTATAAAACCATGAATCTAATTATTCTTAAACTCTTCAACATCTTCAATTGTATTTAGAATAAAATCCAAATTTTTACTGTATCTATCAGGGTTTGGTTAGTAGAATATGAATCATTCTATAAGCTGGTCCAAAAGGAATTACTTTAGGAATTGCGAGTTTGCAGAGCCATTGCAAAAGCTGGAACAGCATGCTTCAAGGGAGCCACCATTAAAGGATGGGGACTGAACCAAATCATGAAACAATAATGTTCTCAAAAATCTTTGTTCTTTACTGTGAAGAAATCACACTTAAATTTCATCTTCTATCCCAAGACCCTGATAAACATGTTAGCCAGTTCAAGAAGTTATTTGAGGAATTTTCTACACACAGCATCATATCATTTGGCAATAAGGACAGTTTTATTTCTTTCTTTCCAACATGTATGTCCTTAGTGCCACCTCAAAAAAAATTTTTTTTTCCTATCGGTCAACCAACTTTTTCTTTAAAGAGTCAATATTGTAAGTTTTGCTGGTCATATGTTCTCTATCACAATTACTCTGCTTTTCAACTCAGCTCCTATATTGCAAAAGCAACTTTGAATACACAAGTGTTTAACTGATAAATAAAGTAAATATTTACAGGAACAATGACAAACCAGATTGAATCCATGGGATGTAGTTAGCTGACCCCAATGTACTTCACTGACTAAAGTTGTATTTGGAGCACTATTTTTAATACAATTTTTACTTCTTAAAGGTTTATTTATATTTTCTATTTCTTCTTGAGTTAGATTTAGTAATTTCTGTCCTTCTAAGAATTTTCCCATTTCATGAAAACTTATAAATTTATTCATAATATTATAACCTGTTTTCCATAGAATTGTGTTGCTTCTTTTTTCATTTCTAATTTTGTTAATTTGTGTTTTTAGTCATTTATATTCTTGACCACTCTAGCTAAAACTTATCAAATCTGTTTCTCTTCTCAAAAATCAATTTTTGTCTTATTGATTTTCCCTATTTCTCTATTTCATTGTTCTAATTATAATCTGTGCTATTTTATTAATTTTACTTGTTTTGAGTTAGGTTTGTGTTTTTATCTAATTTGTTAGAGTGCAAGACTCGATTATTGGTTTGAAATTTTTTTCTAATACAGATATCTCAAGCTATCAATTTCTAAGCAGTGATTTCATTGCATCCTTTAAATTTTGCATTTTTAAAATTTTTTCAGATCGAAACATTCTCTGTTTTACCTTGTGATAAATTATATGACAAATGTTACTTTAAAATGTATATAATTTTTACGTTTGGCAATTTCTTGGATGTTTTCTATTGTTGATTCTAATTTGCTGTGTTCATTTGATTTCAGTCTTTCTTAAAGTATTGAGACTTATTTTATGGCCCAGTATATGATATATTGTGAAGAATGTTTCATATGTATTTAAAAAGAATGTTCATTCTCTTGTCATTTTGTGGATTAATGTATAAATTTAGGTTGTCAAAAAAGGCTGATATTGTTCACCTCATCTTTTGTACCCTTTCTGTGAATTATTCAGATTTAGAAATTAAATTCTACAGCAATTATTGTTAAATTACCTATTTCTCCTTTCAATTATTTATATTTTTGCTTTACTTATTTGGAGACTCTATTGTTAAGTGTGTACACCTTTGCAATTATTATCTCTTCATAATTTATTGACACTGTTATCATTAGGTAATATCTCACTTTGTCACTAGTAATGTTTTTCTCTTAATGTCTACTTTGTTTAATATGAAATAGCAACTCAAGTTTTTTTTTCATAGTTAACACTTTTACTATCTATTTGTGTCATTGCTTTGTTTTGAGTTTTGTTGTTGTTGATGTTGTTTTTTTGATTTTTTTTCTGTTTTGATTCAGAGGGTACATGAGCAGGTTTGTTACACAGGACTATTGTGTGATGGTGAGGCTTAGGTTTTTATTGAGCCCATGACCTAAGTGATGGACATGATACCCAACTGGCCATTTTCAGCTCTTACCAGTCTCTCTCTCTATCCACTTTAGGAGGGCTCCAGTGTCTGTTGTTCCCTTCCTTGTGTCCATGTGCTTTCAGTGTTTACTTCCTGCTTGTTATAGAGAATATTTGAAATTAAGTTTTCTGTTTCTCTGGCAATTCACTCAGAATAATGGTTTCCAGCTACATTCATGTTGCAGCCAAGAACATAATTTGTTCTTTTTTATGGCTACATAGTATTCCATGTTGTATACATACCACATTTTTCTTATCCATTTCACCATTGATGGGCACTCAAGTTGGCTTCGTGTTTTTGCCATTGTGAATATAACTGCAATAAGCATATATGTGCAGGTTCATTTCAATAGAGTGATTTGTCCTCCTTTTGGTATATACCTAGCAGTGGGACTGCTGGATCAGTGGTAAGTCTATTTTTAGTCCTTTGAGAAATCTTCAAACTGCTTCCCATAGGGATTTAACTAACTGGCATTGTTTCCAAAAGTGTAGAAGCATTCCCTTTTCTCGACATCCTCACCAACATCTGTTTTTTGGGAATTTTTTTGCTTGTTTGTTTGTAATTTTTTTGTTTGTTTTTTGTTTTGAGTTGGAGTCTCACTTTTCTGCCCAGGCTAGAGTGCAGTAGCACGCTCCTGGCCACCACAGCCTTGCCCTGCTGGGCTCCAGTGATCCTTCCACCTAAACCTTCCAAGTAGCCAGAACTATAGGCGTGCGCTACCACACCCGGCTAATTTTTGATTTATTGTAGAGTCGAAGTCTCACCAAGTTCCCCAGGTGGGACTCGAACCCACAGGCTAAGGCAATCCACTTGCCTTGGCCTCCCAAAGTGCTGGGATTACAGGCTGAGCCACTGAGCCCAGCCTGTTTTTACTTTTTAATAAAAGTCATCCTGACATGTATGAGGTGGTATCTCACTGTAGCTTTGATTTTTGGTTATCTTATGATTAGTGATGTTGAACATTTTGTCACATGTCTTATGACCACTTGTATTATTGTGTCTTCCATTGAGAATTGTCTGTTCATGTCCTTTTTATGTCTTTTGCCTACTTTTTAATGATTTATTTTTTCTTTCAATTTGTTTAGGCTTTTATCAGATGCATAGTTTGCAAATATATATATTTTTTCTTATTCCATGGGTTGTCTCTTTACTCTCTTGATGGTTTCTTTTGCTGAGCAAAATCTTTTCCATTTGATAAAGTCCTACTTGTCAATATTAGCTTTTATTGCATTTGCTTTTGGGTACTTGGTCACAAATTCATTGCTTAAATGTCCAGAAGGATATTCCTTAAGTTTTCTTGTAATATTCTTGTAGTTTGAGGTTTTACATTTAAGTCCTTTATCTATTTTGTGTTTTTTGTATATGGTGATAGATAGGGGCCAAATTTCATTCTTATGCATGCGGTTAGCCAGTTTTCCCAGCATCATTTGCTAAATACAGTTTCCTTTTCCCAGTGTTTGTTTTCCTCAGCTTTTTCGAAGATGAGAAAGTTGAAGGATCAGGAAGTAAATATTTTAGGTTTTGCTGGTCATACACTCTCTATCACAACTACTCTGTTTTTGTTTTTAAATAAAGTCATAGTTTTATTTCCAGACTCTCTATCCTGTTCCATTGGTCTATGTGTCTATTCCTGTACCAGTACCATGCTGTGTTGGTTACCTTAGGCTCATTTAAAGTTTAAAGTCTGAAAGTGTGATGCCTCCAGCTTTGTTCCTTTTGCTGTGGGTTACTTTTGCTATTTAGACTCTTTTTTGCTTTTGTATGAATTTCTGTATTGTCTTTTCTAGGTATGTGAATAGTGATAATGGCAATTTGATAGGGATTGCATTGAATCTGTAGATGGCCTTGGGTAGAATGGACATCTCAACAGTATCGATTCTTCCAATTCATGAGAATGGAATATTTTTCCATTTGTTCATGTCATCCCTTATTTGTTTGAGCATTGCAAAGGTCTTTCATGTCTTTGGTTAGGTGTATGTCAAGATATTTTATTTTTTGTGTGGTTACTGTGAATGGAATTATTTTTTATTTGGTTATCAGTCTGCTTGTCTGAGAACTGTCTTTTGCACTCAATTTTGTATTCTGAGCATTTAATCAAGTCATTTATCAGGTCAAGAAGGTTTTCACAGATTCTCCATGGTTTTCTAGGTATAGAATCATATCGTCTGCAAAGAGAGAAAACTTAGCTTCCTCTTTTCCTGCTTGTATACCTCAAATTTCTTTCTATTAACTGATTGCTCTGTCTAGGACTTCCAATACTATGTTGAATAAACTGGATGAGTGTGAATCCTGAATTAATTTTTATGTATGATGAAAGGAAGGGAGTTCAGCTTTATTCTTCTGCTTATAGTTAGCCAATCTTTTTCCAGCACCATTTGCTAGATAAAGTCGTCTTTCCAAGAGTTTGTTTTTGTTAGCTTTGCCTAAGAAAAGATGATTGCATGCCAGTGGTTTTATTTCTGGGTTCTCAATTCTGTCTCATTTGTCTATGTGTCTATTTGTGTACCAGTACCATGCTGTTTTGGTTACTGTTGCCTTGTAGTGAAGTTTGAAATCTGGTAATGTTATGCCTCCAGCTGTGTTCTTTGGGTCTAGACTTTCTTTGGCTATTCAGGCTCCTTTTTGCTTCTATATAAATTTAAATTATGGTTTTTTCTAGATCTGTGAAAAATGATGCTGGTAATTTGACAGGGATTAATTATGTTGAATCTGTAGATTGAGTTGGGTAGTATGGACACTAACAATATTGATTCTTCTAGTTCATAAGCATGGAATGTCTTTCCATTTGTTTATGTCATCTTTGATTTCTTTCAGTAGTGTTTTATAGTTATCACTGACTAGGTCTTTTACTTCATTGGCTAGAAATATTCCAAAGTATTTTATTTTATTTGTATGAGTGTGTGGCTATTATAAATGAGGTTGTGTTCCTGATTTGTTTTTCAGTTTTGGATGGTAGTTAGTGTATAGAAATGCTACTGATTTTTGAGTATTGATTTTGTATTCTAAGACTTTATTGAAGTCACTTATGAGTGCTAGGAGTCTTTTGTTGGACTCGTCAAGGTTCTCTAGATACAGAATCATATCATTTGCAAAGAGGGATCATTTACCTTCTGCTTTACCTATTTGCATGACATTTTTTTCTTTCTCTCACCTGATGGTTCTGGTTAGAACTTCCAATACTATGTTGAATAAGAGTGGTGAGAGTGGGCATCATTGTCTTGTTCCAGTTCTTAAGGGAAATATTTCCAGTTTCTGCCAATTAAGTATTATGTTGGCTGTGGGTTTGTCATTAATGGTTCTTATTATTTTGAGGAATGTTACTTTAGTGCCTAGGCAGTTGAGGATTTTTGTCATAAAGGGATGTTTAATTTTATCAAGTGCTTTTTCTTGTGTCTATTGAGATAATCATGTGGTCCATATTTTTTACTTCTGTTGATGTGGTGACTTATATTTGATGATTTGCAAAAATTGAACCAGACTTGCATCCCAGGAATAAACCTCATCTGATTTTGATGAGTAATTTTTTGATGTATGCTAGATGCAGCTTGCTAGAATTTTGTTGAGAATTTTTGCATTTATTTTTATTAGAGAAACTGGCCTGTGGTTTTCTTTCTTAGTTGTGTCTTTGTCATGTTTTGGGATTCAGGATTATGTTGACTTCATAGAATGAGTCAGGAGAAGTCCCTTCCTCTCAATTGTTAAAAAATTTTGGTAATTTTGTTACCAACTCTTTCTTGTATGTCTGGTGGAATTCAGCTGTGAAACCATCAGGTCCTGTACTCTTTTTGATGAATAAGTTTTTTATTACTAATTTAATTTATTGGTCTGTTCAGTGTTTCCATTTTTTCCTGTTTCAATATTAGAAGGTTGTGTGATTCTAGGAATTTATCCATTTCCTCTAAATTTTCTAACTGGAAAAATACAGATGTTTATAGTAATATCTGATGATTCTATTTCTTCTGGGTTGGTTATGAGTCACCTTTTTCCTTTCTGAGGGTATTTATTTGGATTTTCTCTCTCTTCTTTTTTGTTAATTGAGTCTGTTGTCCATCTATATCCACACAAAGAACCAGTTTTTTGACTCAGTGATCCTTTGTATTTTTGTTGTTGTTTCAAATTGCATTTATTTCTACTCTCATTTTGATTATTTATGTTCTTCTGCTAGCTATGGCTTCAGTTTGTTCCTGTCCTTCTAGTTCACTCAGGTGAGATGTTAAATTGTTAATTTGAGATCTTTCTGCTTTCTTGATGTTGGCTTCCAGTGCAATAAATTTTCCTTGCAGCATTGCTTTGGCAGTATCCCAAAGGTTTTGGTATGCTGTGCATTCATTTTCATTTGTTTTAAATAATTTTTAAATTTTGGTCTTGATTTCATTGTTTAGCCAAAAATTGTTCAAGAGCAAGTTTTTTAATTTCTGTGAATCTGTGTTTTGCTTTTGTTTGTTTGTTTGTTTGTTTGTTTGTTGAGTCAGAGTCTCACTATATCTCCCATGACCACCAAAGCCTCGACCTGCTAGGCTTAGGCAATCCATTTGCCTCAGCCTTCCAAGTAGCTGGAACTACAGGAATGTATCACCATGTCTGGTTAAATTTTTTAAAATTTATTGTAGAGGCAAGGTCTCACTGTGTTGCCCAGGCTGGTCTCGTACCCCTGGGCTCAGGCAATCCTCTCACCTCTACCTCCCAACATACTGGGATTACAGACATGAGCCACTGTGTCCAGAGATTCCATGTGTTTTTGAGGATTTCTCCTGATATTGATTTCTAGTTTTATTTCACTGTGGTCAGAAAATATGCTTGGTATGACTGCAATATTTCGGAGTTTATTCAAGGTTGATTTATGACCAAGTATGTGGTTAGTCTTAGAGTATGATCCATGTGTGGATGAGAAGAATGTATATTCCATAGATGTTGGGTTAAGTGTTCTGTATGTGCCTCTTAGATTTAATTGGTCAAGCATGAAATTTGAGTCCAGGATTCCTTTGTTAGTTTTCTGCCTCGGTGATCTGACTAGTGCTATTAGTGGTATATAGAGCTCTCTCTCTATTTTGGTGTAGTGGTTTATTCCCTCTCTCAGGTTAAGTGGCAATTGTTTTATAAATTGTAGTGTTAGTGTGTTGAGTGTGTATATGTTTGCAATAGATAGTTCTTGTTGTTGTATTGAGCCCTTTTTCACTATGTAGTGCCTTTTATTGGTTGTTGTTTTTTTATTGGCTTAAAGTCTGTTTTATATGTTATAAGAATAGCTACCCTACTCTTTGTTGTTGTCCATTTACATTGTAGATTATTGTTCATTCCTTTATCTTGGGCCTGTGCATGTTATTAGAGGTGAGATGTATCTTCTGTGGACAGCAAAAGGATGGGTCTTGTTTTTAATTTAGTTTGCTACTCTGTGTTTTTAAGTGGCACATTAATGCTGGTAACATTCAGAGTTACTATAAATATATGAGGGCTTGTACCTGTCATAGTGTTGTTGAGGGGTTGCTTAATGGACCCAGTTTTATACGTAATTTATATGGTCTATAAGCTGTGCTCTTACTTGTGCTTTCTTGGTGGGTAGTGTCTTTATTTTGTTTCCACAAATTGAGCTCTCTCAAGCATCTCTAGTAAGACCCATCCTGAGGTAACAAGCTCACTTAGTGCTTGCTTGTCTGGGAAGAACTTAATTTGACCTTCATTTATGAAGTTTAGTTTTGGCAGGTAAGAGATTCTTAATTGGCATTTATTTTCTTTGATAATATTACAAATAAGCCCCTACTCTCTTTCGGCTTACAAGTTTTCTGCTGAGAGGTCTACTGTTATTTGAATGGGTCTCCCTTGGTAGGGGTTCTAATCCTTCTCTCTAGCTGACTTTAATAATTTTTTTCTTTTGTAGTAATCTTTGATCATCTAATGACAATGTGCTTTGGGGATGGTTATCTTGTATAGTATCTTGCAGATATTCCCTAGATGTCTTGTATCTGCGTGTTGACTTATCTAGCCAGATGGAGGGAGTTTTGAGGATTTTTCTGCAACTACTATCTCCAGAGTGCTTTCATTTTCTCCTTCTTTTTCAGAAATGTTGATCAGATGTAGACTTGGTCTCTTTACATAATCCCACACCTCTCAAAGTCTTTGTTAATTCTTTGATATTCTTTCTTCTTTATTTGTATTTGCCTGGGTTGCTTCTGAGGATTCATCTTTAAGATCTGAAGTTACTTCCTCTCCTTGGTAAAGCTTGCTATTAAGCTTGCAGCTGTGTTTTGCTATTCTTAAAGCAATGTATTTATTTCCAGGAGCTCAGTGTTGTTCTTTTTCAAAATGTTCATTTCAGCTTTTAGTTCTTGAATTGCTTTCATGGCTTCACTGATTTGAGAGTCCACTTTTCTTGGATCTCAATAAGTTTCTTTGCCATTCAAATGCTGAATTCTATGTCAGTCATAATGGACACTGCAAGTAGTTCATTACTTGGGAGCTGGTGCAGTCATGAGGGGGCAGTGGACCACTCTAGGTTTTGTTTGTTTGTTTTGTCAGAGTTTTAGCACAGGCCTCTACCCACCTGAGGTGTTTTTGTATATTTGTTGGTTTGTTTTTCCTTCCTTTTAGGTGTTGTAGTTCAGGTGGAAGGCCTTTAAATGATGATCCTGCCTAGTGGGTCCAGTAGGCAGGCTACCTGATCATGTGAGCTTGCTTGGCATTCATCTGCCTTTAAGGGTCGCTACTTACCTCTGGGACCCAGATTCAGCAGATCATGATTTGGGCGATTGGCATCCTGGTTGTTCTCTGCTCTATTTCAGCAGAAGAGACTGGTGCAAAGGGTTGACTCAGGTGCACAGACTGCCTGTTTCAAGTTGCTGGTAGCTGACCTCCTTGAAGAGCAGAAGGTGGCAGGTCCACAGGTCAGTAACTAGCAATCAGTGCCCAGTTAAATCAGCCAGGATGGGAGAGAGTGAAGGGTGCCCTGACTCCTTGCTGCTCCTGTTTACTAGATCTGAGACCTGTGGTGAGGGTGCACATTGTTATCCTGCAGGGCTGCTCCCTCTCTAACCTGGAACATCAGAGAAAAGGCCAATAAGTGTTCCTCATCAAAGGGGCCTTGGGACCTCTTTGTCCCGCAGCAGTAGACACTAGTGCTGATTTGTGCAGGGGTTAGTGGCCTGGGGGATTCTACGTGAGTTTGGGTGGTGCTTCACCCTGGGCAGGTCACAGAGGCTTTCCCTTGACCTCAGCAAGGGTGACAGGGGCTCCTGAAGTTTTCTTATTTGCTCCCTCACCACTTCCTCATGTTGGAAAGCTCCCTCTTGTCACTGGAACCAAGTTCCCACTGGCCCACCAGCCAGAAACACTTCTCTGCCTCCCATGGGACCAGCCACTTCCTTGTCAGTCTTGAGAGTCAGTTCCTCTACATGTGGCTTTGATTGTAATGACTTATTCCCTATTTTTGGTTCTTCTCTGTGGGAGAGGTACATGCCAACTGCTATCAGTTGACCCTCTTGCTTCACCCCCATATTTATGTCTCTGAATCTATCACGTGTAGTTTGTACAGAGTATATCATTGCATCTGGATTTATTTATTCAGGCTGAAAATCTCTACCTTTAGACATTAGTGCTCAGCCCATTCATATTTAATGTAATTATCAATAACTGGATTTACACTTGACATTTTTTATGCCTTTTTTGTTCACTCATGCCCATGTCCTTCCTTTACTGTCTTTTTTGTGCTAAGTAAATGTATCAAGATGTATTAGCATACATCTTTTTTTATACTGACATATCTAATTTACTGTCTTATCACAATCTCCTTGAGATTATTAGTAAATTTATTCTTGTAAAATATAGAAACTTTACTTTGATATAGCTTTATTTTCTCTTCTTTCTGTTGTGCCATGACTATCTTATATATTACATTTATTTATGTTCTAAATCAATAGATTTGGCTTCACAAAATCTTGTATTCATTAAAAAAGTTAAGAGAATGAAATGAAAACATGTATTTCTGTAGCCTACTTGTCATTTCCTATAATTTCCACTTAATTCTGTGGATTGACTTGCTTTCTAGTGTCATTCCTTTCTAGCTTAAATAACCTTTTATAGTATTTCTTGTAAAACAGGTCTATTTATTTACCTAGGAATGTCTTTATTCTACCTTCATTTTTGAAAGATGATTTTGCTGGATGTAAATTTTTTAATTAGCAGGATTTGTTTTATTTCTTTTCATTTTAAGTATATCATGCCATTGCATTCTGGCTTCCATTTTTTATTATCAAAAATTAGCCATTTAGTATATTGTTTTTCCTCTTTTTTCCATGTATTCAAGACTTTGTCTTTCAAAAGTTTGACTTTGAAACTTATTTGTTTGTCTTTAGCCTACTTGAAGATTGTTGAGTTGCTGAAAACTGTATGTTAGTACTTTTCATCAAATTTTAGAAGTTTTTGACTATAGTTTCTGTTTATATTTTTCTACCCTTTTCCCTTCTCTTTTCTTCTTCTACTATTCTCATTGCACAAATGTTGATACTCTTAATGATTTCTCACAACTCCTTTATTTATTTATTTATTTTTATTTTTATTTTTTGAGTTGGAGTCTCACTCTGTTGCCCAGACTGGAGTGCAGTGGCTGCTCCCAGCCACCACAGCCTCGCCTGCTGGGCTCTGGTGATCCTTCCACCTCAGCCTTCTGAGTAGCCGGAATTATAGGCACGCGCTACCACGCCCAGCTGATTTTTTTTTTTTTTTTTGATTTATTGTAGAGATGGGGTCTCGCAGCCCAGGCGGGTGTCAAACCCGCGGGCTCAGGCAATCCACTCACCTCAGCCTCCCAAAGCGCGGGATAACAGGCTGAGCCACCAAGCCCAGCTACAACTCCTTTAAAATCTGTTTATTTTTAAAAATTTTTTCTTCCTATTCCTGGATTAGATCACATCTATTAATGTATCCTTGAGTTTATTGACTCCTGTATCATCTCATATCTGCTGTTGACGTCCTCTAGTGAAGTTTTTATTTTAGTTACTGTACTCTTAAAATCCAGAACTTCCACTTAGTTAATAGTGTTTAATCTCTTTATCAAGATGTCAAGTTATTAAACAAGTGTAATGATGCTGTCATTCAATTCTTTAAACTTTTAAAAAAATTATTTAAACATAATTGTAATAGCTCCTTTAGATCATTACCTTCTAAATTTGACATCTAGGTCAACTCACAACAATCTCTAATTGCTTCTCTTTCTTCTGATAATGGGTGCACTTTACCATTTCTTTACCTTTCTCATAACTTTTGGTTGAAAATAAACATTACAAATAAAATATTGTACAGACTTCAGAATCTGATATTTCCTTCTTGAGGGTTTTAGTTATTACCGTTTTTTAGCAACTTACCTGGACTAAGTCTCTGAAATGTGTCTCTCTTGCAGTGTGTGACTACTAATGTATATGCTTAGGACTTTTTTTTAATGCTGTTTTAATTTTTAAGGTTGACTTTCTCTCTTAGGGACTGACCCTGTGTCTGAATAGATTTATGATCAGGCAGTTTTGGGTCAAGGTTGTGTTCCAACATCTTAATTCAAGAAAGACTTTCACTCTCTTTCCAAGGATTTGAGCATAGGTTGGGAGCACATTACAATTTCAGAAGTTTTCAGGTATGATCCAAGTTTTACTTTCCATCAGGCCCTCTTGTTTCTTATATACTCATACACACACCCTCTTAGACCAGTATTTCTTACATATGTGAAAAGTCTGGTGTTTCTTACATATGTGAAAAATCCTGGTGTTTAGGATCCCTATGCATATTTACAGACTTCTAGTTAATTAAGGATATATGAAAGCCTATCAAGCCTTCTGTCGATACCTTATTTCCTAATTATCACCATTAAATTTCTATGTCAGTTTTCTTCTGCTTGCTGTAGCCAGAATGATGATTTCAGGCTAGCTGAGCTGTAGGCTTTTCCTGGTGGCTTGCTAACAAGATCCTTACTTTTACTGACAGCACTGCTGAGCATTGTATTTTACACGTTTCACTCCAATAAAACAGGCTGCTCCAGTAGTGAAGACTTTTTGTTTTTCTGGCCTTTTCCACAAGATAAAATTACTGCACCATCCAAACTGGAAGGAGAGGGAGTAACCCCAGTCAAATATGTCACTAATTCCCAACCCGTTCTTACCTGAAGTTCAGTAGTTTTAACATTTCTTAACTTTGTTCATGCCTTTGGTAGATTTCCAGTTACAAAAAGGTAGTTTTTGACAATCTGTCCAATTTAGTGGAAGTTTTTGAAAGAGAATTTGCTGACCTCCTCTTGGTGCCATACTAGAAGTCATACCCAGGTATGACCTTTGATCTAAGGTCAAGAGCTATCTTATAATCACATCACTGTTCTTAAGCAAAATACTGCCATGTTTATGGTTTGTCATCATTTAAATGGTATTCTTAGAGGGAGCAATTTCTAGTTCCATTAACCAGTTGAATGAGAACAACTCAGTGGCAAAAGCAAGTATCAATTAGCTAAATGAGAAGTTCAAACTGTGACTTTACCATCAGGGCAAACTGCAATGATTTGAAGGGCAGTTGTGGAAGTCAAAGTATACAAGCAGGATAAAGTAGATTCTCCAGAGGTGAGAACTGCCTGTGTTGTTTTTATGTTGTTTATTATAAATTAAAGATAGACAAGGCAGGGTAGCTAGCACAGATTATACATAAGTACATAAGTTTCCCATAGGCAAGTTTTAGAAAGTATTCAGACATTTTTAAAAATGAGATTTTACTGAAAGCCAAATTGGCAGCCTACCCTACTCTCCTGACAAATAGAAAACTCCATCAGATGCAAGACTAGGACAGCTCAAAATTTCAATTCATGGTTTAGCATAATAATCCCTAAAAACTTTCAGGCTCCCTGTCTAAAGTGGAAGGCCAAAGACCACCCCTTAACTGACCAAAGCCATGGCAATGATAATAAGACCCCCTTTTAGTTAAGGAACTTGTGAATTGGAAACATCTGGAAGGAAATGATGTGGTCAGGAAAAGATTCCTCGCCTTGTCTTCTATTAGGAGACTAGAGATACCCATCTCTCCGGAGCCATGGTTACCTGGACTCCACTCATTAACATATCAATAACTAGGTAGCTATATCTAGTTTGGAGTTGAGAGGAAAAGCATGGTTTCTCTTTGAAAAACTTGCCTTTGGCATCGTCCTTTTTCTCTTTTTCTTGCTAATAAACTTTGTTTGAAATCTTTGCTGGATGCTCCAAAAATCATTTTAGACACAAACTGAAGAATCCACAAGTTTTGTGCCTCACCCCACCCAGCATCAATAGATACATAGGTAGATTATATATGTACTGCATATATGAATAATACGTTTTATATACTTGTATATTTGTAATGTGCAATTATATAACTTACTTAGGCTATAGCTAGAATTGAATGCAGGTAATAGAATTCATTTGAATAAGTTACTCTAAATAGACATGGAATTTTTAATTATAAAATAGTTATCAAGTTTAATCCTTTTAATTGGGAATTTAACATGTTTAAGAATAATTTTCTTAGCCGGGCTCGGTGGCTCAGCCTGTAATCCCGCGCCTTTGGGAGGCTGAGGTGAGTGGATTGCCTGAGCCCGCGGGTTCGAGACCCGCCTGGTTAGCGAGACCTCATCTCTACAATAAATCAAAAAATCAGCCGGGCATGGTAGTGCAAGCCTGTAATTCCGGCTACTTGGAAGGCTGAGGCGGAAGGATCGCCGGAGCCCAGCAGGCGAGGCTGCGGTGGCCGGGAGCGGCCACTGCACTCCAGTCTGGGCGACAGAGTGAGACTCCAACTCAAAAAAAAAAAAAAAAGAATAATTTTCTTAAACATATCTATTTACTGAAATAAAAAGTATGCCTAGTAAGAAGTAGACAAAATTGACCAAGCACAGTGGCTCATGCCTATAATCTTAGCACTTTGAAAGAACAGGTTGAAAGAATCACTTAAGCCCAGGAGTTCAAAGCTTTTCATAATTCAAAAGCTTAGTATCATAAAAACTATACAATATAATGAGACCCTATCTGTACAAAAAATTAGAAAATGAGCCAAGTGTGGTGGTATGCACCCATAGTTTTAGTTACTTAGGAGGCTGAGGCAGATGGATCAGCTGAGCCCAGGAGATTCAAGTTACAATGAGCTGTGATCATGCCACCGCACTCCAGCATGGGCAAGAGAGACTCCAACTTAAATAAATAAATAAATAAATAAATAAATAAAGTTATATGATTACGAAGAAAATTACAAATTTAGAGAAATTCCAGTTTTTTATTTTTTTATTTTTTATAATCAATATTTTTTATTATAATATTGTGGGGTACAGTTAAGGGTTAGGTATACAAATATGCTTCATTCAGGCACCCTTGTTGATAAGAAGTGTCCCCAGACAGATATTTACTACCATTAATCCCATCTCCCTTCCCCTCCCCCCCATAGTTTTCCACCACTGTCAGTCATTTTCTTATGGTAATATGTTGGATGATCAAGGTCCACTATATGAGTGAGAACATGTGATATTCAGATCTTTGTTTCTGTGAGAGGTCACTCAGTATTATAGACTCTAGTTCCATCCAGGTTGCTGTGAAATTCATGATTTTGTTCTTTTTTATGACTGCGTAGTATTCCATCATGTATATGTACCACAGTTTTTAATCTCTTTTGATGGACAGCATGGTTGCTTCCAGGTTCTTGCTATTGTGAACAATGCTGTGATAAACATACGTATGCAGGTATCTTTTTGATAGAGTGATGTGAGTTCTTCAGGGTAAATTCCTAGTAGGGGGATTGCAGGGTCATATGGGAGGTTGATATTTAGACCTTTTAAGAATTGCCACGATGCTTTCCACAGAGGTTGCACTAGTTTGCACTCCCACCAGTAATGTAGAAGAGTTCCCTTTTCACCACACCTTCTCCAGTAACTGTTATTTTTTGTTATTGATAATCACCATTCTGATTGGAGTTAGGTGGTATCTCAGTGTGGTTTTGATTTGCATGTCCTTGATGATTAGTGAGGTTGAACATTTCTTCATGTGTCTGTTGGATGCTTGGGTATCTTCCTTTGAGAAGTGTCTGTTCATATCTTTTGCCCATTTTATAATGGGGTTGTTTGTTTTTTTCTTTTCAGCACGTTTAAGTTCCTTGTAGATCCAAGATGTTAAGCCTTTGTCAGACCTGGAGTTGGTAAATACTTCTTCCCAGTCTGTAGGCTGTCTCCCTGCTCTCTTGATGGTTTCTTTGGCTTTGCAGAAGCTTGTCAGTTTAAAGAGGTCCCACTTGTCTATCTTGTCTCTTATGGCCTGTGGGTTTTGGGTTTTGTTCCGGAATTGGATGCCAGTGCCAATTTCCATGAGGGTATGTACTTCATTTTCTAAGGTTCTTATGGTTTGAGGTTTTACATTTAGGTCCCTAATCCATTTCGAGTTAATTTTTGTGTATGGGGATAGATAGGGGTCCTGTTTCAATCTTCTGCATGTGGTCAGCCAGTTTTCCCTGCACCATTTACTGAATAGGTTCTCCTCTCCCCAGTGGTGGGTGGTAGAGACTTTGTCGAAGATGAGTTGGTTGAGAAATTGAGGTTTTGTTTCTGGAATCTCAATTCTATGCCTGTTTCTATACCATTACCAAGCTGTTTTGATGATTGTAGCTTTATAGTAAAGTTTGAAGTCTGGTAATGTGATACCACCTGCTTTGGTTTTTTTTTTGCTGAGGATTATTCTGGCTGTTCTTGGTTGTTTGTGTTTCCATTTGAATTCCTGTGTTGTTTTTTCTAAGTCTGAGAAGAATGTTGCTGGTAATTTGATTGGTATTGTATTAAATCTGTAGATTGCCTTAGGTAGGATGGACATCTTCACATTGTTGATTCTTCCAATCCATGAGCATGGGATATTTTTCCACTTGTTTGTGTCAACTTTGATTTCTTTGAGCAGTGTTTTGTAGTTTTCACTGTAAAGGTCTTTCACATCTCTGGTTAGGAAGATGCCAAGGTATTTCATTTTTTTGTGGCTATTGTGAATGCAATTGTGCTTCTTATTTGGGTTTCTGTTTGTTTATTATTGGTGTAAAGAAATGCGATCATCTTTTGCACATTGATTTTATATCCTGAGACTTTGCCAAAGGCCTTTATCAGTGTAAGGAGGTTTTTGACAGATTCTCTTGGGTTTTCAAGGAACACAATCATGTCATCTGCAAAGAGAGATAATTGACTTCCTCTTTTCCTATTTGGATACCCCAATTGCCTTCTCTTCTCTAATTGCTCTAGCCAGGACTTTCAACACTATATTGAACAGGAGGGGTGAGAGTGTGCATCCTTGTCTTGTTCCAGCTTTCAGGGGAAATGGGTTCCAATTTTTGTCTGTTTAGGAGTATGCTGGCTGTGGGTTTCTTGTAGATGGCTTTTACTATTTTGAGGTATGTTAACTGCATGCCTAGATGTTCAAGGTTTTTTATCAAGAAGGGGTGCTGGATTTTATCAAAATCTTTTTCTGCATCTAATGATATGATCATGTGGTTTTTATTTTGACATCTGTTGATGTGTTTAATTACATTTATGGTTTTACGAATGTTGAACCAGCTTTGCATCCCAGGGATGAAGCCTACTTGGTCATGATGGATGATTTTTGAGATATGTTGTTGAATCCAGTTTGCTAGAATCTTGTTGAGAATTTTAGCATCTATGTTCATCAAAGATATTGTCCTGTAGTTGTCTTTCTTTGTTAGGTCTTTACCAGGTTTGAGTATCAATGTGATGTTAGCTTCGTAAAATGATTTGGGGAAAAGTTCTATCTTTCTCAATTACCTGGAATAACTTCAGTAGGATTGGTATCAGCTCCTCCTTAAATGTCTTGTAGTATTCTGCTGGAAAGCCATCTGGTCCAGGGCTTTTTTTTGTAGGTAGTTTTCTTAATATGTAGTCAATTTCCTTGATTGTTATTGGTCTATTTAGGGTCTCAATTTCTTCTTGTTTCAATGTAGGCAGCTTGTGTGATGACAGAAAGTCCTCCATTTCCTTAAG
>NW_007099451.1:56970-105733 GCF_000164805.1 Carlito syrichta | reverse complement strand
TGACCCAGAGTTGTTTAGCATCATGCTGTTTAGTGTCCATGTCTTTGTTGGTTTGAGAGGACGTGTGGTGTAATGTTTATTTTTATTCCACTGTGGTCCGAGAAGGTGCATGGTAAAATTTCAGTCCTTTTAAATTTACTTATGCTTGATTTATGGCCAAGTATTGGTCAATCTTAGAATATGTTCCATGCGGTGATGAGTAGAATGTGTTCTGTAGTCTTTGGATGGAGTGTTTTGTAGGTATCAATTAAGTCCATTTAGTCAAGTGTCACTTGAGGTTCCGGATCTCATTGCTGATTTTTTGTCTGATGATCTGTCTAGGGTTGTGAGTGGGGTATTAAAGTCCCCAGTTATGATGGTGTTAGAGTCAATATCTTTCTTTAGTTTTCCTAGAAGCTGCTTTATGAAAGTTGGCGCTCCTATATTGGTGCATATATGTTTAGGATAGATATTTCTTGTTGATGGGGTGAACCTTTTATCATTATGCAGTGGCCCACTGTATCTCTTTTAATTTTTGATAGCTTAAATGGTATTTTGTCTGAAATAAGGATCATGACTCCTCCTTTCTTTTGTGTTCCATTCACCTGAAAATTTGTTTCCAATCCTCTTACTTTGTGTCTGTGCATGTCCTTTCTAGTGAGATGGGTCTATTGAAGGCAGTATATTGTTGCCTGGTTATATTTTATCCTTTTTGCCATTCTATGTCTTTTCAGTGGTGCATTTAGTCCATTCACATTCAGGCTAATTATTGAAATGTCAGAGTTCATCCCTATCATAGAGTT
This sequence comes from Carlito syrichta, assembly GCF_000164805.1. NCBI lineage: Eukaryota > Metazoa > Chordata > Mammalia > Primates > Tarsiidae > Carlito > Carlito syrichta. The sequence goes on along the minus strand of NW_007099451.1, from coordinate 104,951 downwards.
CTTATAGAGTTGTTGTTCTTCCACTTGGTTTTTTGTCTTTCTTTTGGTTCTGGGGTTGGTTCATGTGTATTTTATTCTTTTCCCTGTACTCATGTGAAGAATGTTGTTCTTTTTTCCTTTTCTTCTGTGTTAGTACTTTCTTAAGTGTTTCATGTAGAGGTGGTCTGGTGGCAGTGTAAGTTCTTAGGGATTGGATATCTGGGAAAGATTTTAATTCTTCTTTGCTGATGAAGCTTAACTTGGCTGGGCAGGTTATTCTAGGTTGAAATTGTTTATCTTTTAGGACTTTGAAGATAGGGCTCCAAGCTCTCCTAGCCTTCAGGGTTTCTGTAGATAAATCTGCTGCTATTCTCATTGGTCTTCCATGGTAGGTGACCTGTCCTTTTTCTCTTGCTTCCTTTAGGATTTTTTCTTTTATACCTACTTTGTTTAGGTGAATTATTATGTGTCTGGGAGTTAGTCTTCTCATTTGTTGTCTTGCAGGGACAACAAATGAGATCTCTGAATCTCATTTCAGAGGTCTCTGAATCTCTTGTGTTTGAATTTTTGCATCATTGATTAGATAAGGGAAGTTTTCTTGAATAATCTCATGGAAAGTTTGTTCCAGTGTGGTCTCTGTCTCTCTTTCTGCCTCAGGAAGGCCAATTACTCTTAGGTTCAGTCTCTTGAAGTAATCTCTCATCTCTTGAAGGTTTTGTTCTGTCTTTTTGAGCTTGTTTTCTGTGTTTTTAACAGTTTGGGTTAGTTCTATATTTTGGTCCTCTAGCTCTGAGATTCTTTCTTCTGCTTGGGTAATTCTGCTTTCCATGCTTATCAATTTGTTATTTATTTCATTCACAGCATTTTTTATTACTGTTATCTCAGTTATCAGCTCCTTTCTAATTTATTCTTGTCTCTCCTCAATTCTTTTTAATCTCTCCATTAATGTCTTGATATCTAGGTTTGTAGTTTGAGATGAATCATTCTGGGGCTCTTCATTGTTTGCATTCAGAAGTTAGTTTCTTCAGTGTCTGCCCTCCCAGGGGTCTGGGAGAGACCCATATTCTTATTTTGGTTTGGTTTTCTTCATTTGTGTAGATTTTTCTCTTTCTCTCCCTTTCCCTCCCCTTCTTTAATTAAGTTTTTCAGGGAAAGTGGGGTTGCTTTTGCTTCACTTGTGCAATCTCCTGTTCTTCTTTATTTGGGTCCTTAGGCTTTATTCACTTTTGAGGTTGGAGTGTGGGCTGTGGGCTGTACTTTTTGCAGTTTTGAGGTTTAATTGTGGGGGAAGCTGTGATTCAGAATCTATTTGCTGATTCCAGCATCCACCAACAGGTGTATGAGCACACTGGAACCTATTTCCCACTGCCTTACAATCTGTCTGTGTAGCAGTATGTAGGTTTGGTCCCTGGAACAAAAGGAGGTACAAAAGAGGAAAATAATGAAGGAAGGGAGATCAATAGGAAGTTATAAAGAGAGAAGAGTGAGAGGGAAAACAGACATACAGACAACTAACACGTGAAAAAGAGACACAAGGCTGGAAAGAAGTGAAGAAAACACCAAGCAATATTCCCAAAAGAATATTGGTAGCTACACAAAGACAGACCAATAAAATCATGCCTTTTGATGCATTTTTCCCTAACACAAACAGATAGTATAAGTCAGAAAGCAAACAAAAGGGAGCAAAACAAACAGTCAAAATGATAAAATCAAAAGTCAAAGTAAGAAATCAGACTAGTTCTGGAATCTTTCCTAAGTGTCTAAAGTCTCTTCAGCTCTGATCTCCAGCCTCTCCCCTTTGCTTTTGCTGCAGGCATCTAGATTTACTCACAGCTTGGGTTTGTTCTTTTAGCCTGCTGCCTGGGAGGTCTGCGATACTTAGTTGCCTTTGTCTGATTCAGCATAGGGGAGGGGCTTTGTCTCCTGTTTAGTGACATTACCTTAGGAACCAAGGTGGAGGCTGCTCAGAGGTGGGCGAGGCAATGTAAATCTCTGCCTGGAGAATGGCCAAGGTAGCAGCTTCTCTTTCGTAGATCCTTTCTCTCTGCTCGTCTGGGTCCCTGGGCGATCCACTATGATGGGCTGTGGTGGCATGGGAGGAACCAGGGATCAGCTGCACAGCTGGGTGCTGGATTTGGGGTGCCACCAGCAGGCTAAGGTGGAAGTGGGGGTCGGAAGTTCCCTCCTCTGGAGCTGACAGCCTCCAATCAGCACCTCCTTAAGATATGCTGTTCCCTTACACAAGCATGGGGTCTCATGCTCGGTGCCTCATTCAGGGTGGGCCCAGAGCTCCAGAGCTCCAAAGCTCCAAAGGGCAGGCAGTGAGTGGCAAGAGTGGTCCTGGGCCCCTCACAGGGTACTTCAACCAGAAATGGAACCAGTATGTCTGAGGGGTGGGCGCCCAGAGCCTCCCTGGGTGACTGGCAGCTTGGTTCTGGGTGCTGGGCGAGACCAATTCCAGTTTTCAAATGCAAAACAATTACAAACAGGGTAAAAGCAATTTTAAAAATCCACTATTGTGATGTATTACAAAGGATGGGGAAAAATCACAGCACCTCTCTACATACAGGTAGAAGAATACTTTTTCACAACTACCACAGAGAACTATTTCACATTATCTAATGAAGTTTTTTTTATAAGTACAATCATGCAACCCAGTAATTCCATTTTTTCCAGGGAGAGGAGTACAAGGAAATCTCAAGTGAAATGAATGAACTACATAAGGATGTATCAAAACAGATTGATTTAAAACATAAGTGAAAAAATAAGTTGTAGAAAGACATTTAGTATGTTACCATTTATATGTATGTTTACTGTATAATGTTTATATGTACAAATATCAGAAGCTATTTTAATATCATAGAGTGGAGGAACATGACTCCAAATTTAAAGTAAAGGTTGACTCTTGAAAAAACAAGGAAATTGTAGTATTGGAAAGAAGTAGAAAGGAAACTTCATATCTGTTCATGAAGCTTTATGAATTTAGAAAAAATGATGGAGACATTACTTTCATTAATTATCTTTGATAGAATGGGGATGTGGGTTATATTTTTTCTGTATATTTCTGGAATTTTCAAATATATACCTTTTTAAAATATGATAAAAAAACTATTGAAAACAAACGGGGCTATAAAACATGACAGTTTGGTATGTCCTTCCAAATAACCAGCTAATAGTACCAACATTGCCAAATTACTGCCTTAAGAAATATGAATGAGTGCTGGTCATGGTGACTCACACCTGTAATCCCAGTACTTTGGGAGGCAGGAGTAAGAAGATTGCTTGAGATCAGGGGTTTGAGATTAGCATGGACAAATTGGTGAGACCTCATTTCGAAAATATATCAAAAAATGAGTCTGGTGTGGTGGCACCCACCTGTAGTTCCAGCTACTTGAAGGCTGAGGTGGAGGATCACCTGAGCCTAGCAAATTGAGGCTGTGGTGGCCATGATTGTGTCACTGCTATCTAGCCTGAGTGACAAAGACAGACTCAAAAAAGAAAAAAAGAAAGAAGAAGTAAATATGAACGAGTGATGGAAAATTGAATAAACTCATCTCTAACACTTGCATTAACACATAATGTTATAATTAGCATATAACTATATGGGACACTCTATATGATGTAAAAGGCAATTTCATAGCCAATTAAAGCAAAATTTGACATATTATTTCATCTCCGATGATGCCTTCATAAGAGTTTAAGAGATCAGCACTTTGGAAGATCAGGTTGAAAGAATCACTTAAGCCCAGGAATTCAAAGCTTTTCATAATTCAAAAGCTTAGTATCATAAAAACCATACACTATAGTGAGACCCTATCTGTGCAAAAAATTAGAAAATGAATCAAGTGTGGTGGTATGCACCCATAGTCTCAGCTACTTACGAGGCTGAGGCAGATGGATCAGCTGAGCCCAGGAGGTTCAGGCTACAGTGAACTGTAATCACAGCTGTGATTGTGCCACCGCACTCCAGCACGGGCAAGAGTATTTCATATTTCTCTAATATTCACAATAAAATGCTGCACTAAAGCCAGCACCCTTTTTGGCTGACAATTTGCCTTTTATCCCCACCCCTCACCAAAGCCTACCTTATCTTATAAACTCCTTGTTTTATAGCAGTCCCGTAACCCTAGAAAACAAAACGTTTGTGTCTAAAATATCGAAAAGGCAATTTAAGCACTTTGGATAAATAATAGCCTTTTTACTCTAAAGCATGTTTATTTTAACCTGATATAAGAGCCAGGAGACATGTGTCATAACCCTGGATTTCCAGTTTGGAAACCTGAGCTAATGTGGGTCTTATCTTTAGGGGGTTTGGGGGAAATGTAGAGAAGTAGACAACTTCAGTTTTCTTCCATACAAAATATTTGCAAGTCACTTAGCATGGCTGTGTGACCAAAGTTTTTTATCTTTAAAATACTAGCCAATTTACCAGAAAGATTAGTGTAAAATTAAAAGAGATAATACATATAAAATGATAGAACAATGTTTGACGTATAACAAGTGCTTAGGAAGTGTTAGTTATGATCATTAACTTCATCCTCATCATCACTGCCACCACCATGATCATTATTTTTATTATAATCAGTAAGAATTTTAAACACTCAAAGGCTTAGTTTTATAAAAATTATTTGAAACTAACTTATGTATTGCGTCTTTCAACAAATCACCTAACTACTTTAAACTTTACACATTTTTATTCAGATCAAGGATGCACATCCAATGAATAAAATGTTTAAGATAGCAATTATAACAAAGCTACTTGAATTCCTCTGTGGAAAGAAATAGCAGGGTATAAATATACAATCATATTGAGTGTGAAATTAGAATGTTTCACTGGTATGCTCTAATAGAAAAAAATAAACTTATGAGTAAATAGACAATGAAATCTATAAAACTGATCCTCACTTAAGTAATCAGTTTTATGTCGCTTAACCATTTATTCTACCTTGATTATTATTGTTACTTCCTAAATAACAACAGATTTATTTTCCATATCCACAAATAATCTTTATTCCATTATCTCAAGTAATAATTAGATGGAATTCCTAAAATAATACTCATCCTGACCAAGTGAAGGAGTCAGAATCTTTCAACATAATTGACAAAATATTGTAATCCATTTTCATTGTGTACAGTTGATGCTAATTAAATCTGTAGCAATAGTGTTGTTTTACTCAGGCTCACTTAGTTGTTTGGAAGAAGCCTTTACTACACGCTGTCTATTCTATGCTTCCCCACATTTCAGAGCCTTTCTGCAGTTCAACAGTGTTTTTACACAGCTCTGGACAACAGACTGTGCACAGAAGTGATGTGTTTTCCATTCCAGACTGAAGCATGTAAAAGGCAACATATAACCCTCCTGCTCTCTCTTTCCCAGCTGTGGCAACAGTGGAATCCATTTATTGAGATGACAAAGTCACAAGATTAGAAGAGCCTTAATCTCTAGGTTTACCATATAACCGCATATTCTATGTAAGAGAGAAATTAACCATTATGTGTTAAATCACAATAGGCCAGGCACAGTGGCTCATGTCTGTAATCTCAGCATTTTGGGAGGTCAGGGCATGAGGATTGCTTATGTCTCGGTGTTCAAGATTAGCCTAGGCAATATAGTGAGACCACATCTCTACAAAAAATAAAAATAGTTTAAAAATCAGTTTTGCATGGTGGTGTGAATTTGCAGTCCCAGCTACCTGAGAAGCTGAGACTGTAGGGTCACCTGAGAACAGAAGGTTGAGGCTGAGGTAAGCCATAATTATACTGCACTCCAGCCTGCATGACCAAATGAGAACTCCACTTCCCAAAACAAAACAAAAGAAAAAAAATAGTTTTTGAAATTTATTTATGTATTTATATATTTGTATTTTTTAGCAGAACCTAGGCACAAGGTATAGAGACAAACTCAAGCTAACAGAAGCACAAAAGAAAATTGTGGTAAGGGCATGTGTAGATTGAAATTAGATTGGAAAGTCATCAGTCATAAAAGCAAGGTCTCAGAATCATTTCTATATCAGTTCTTTTCCTTGATACTTATTCCAAGGCCGATGCAGGAAACTTTTAAAGTACTGTCAGTGGCCCATTTCCACAAGCTAGCAGACATTGCATATATCTTATGATCAAGGTATATAGAAGTCACAAATAAGTAGTGCTCCTTGAGTATTCTAGATCAATCACCTCAAGATTATGGTAGCACATTGCTAAGGAAAGAGAACTGGGCTGGGGATAAAAAATTGTGGTACATATACATGATGAAATATTGCATAGTCATAAATGACAAATGTATGGACTTTGCAGCAACTTGGATGGATTTAGAATCTATAATACTGAGTGATCTATCACAGAAACAAAGAACTGAGTGCCACATGTTCTCAATCCTAAGTGAACCCTTAACATTTACTGTAATACTATAAGGAAAGTGTTGGCAGTAGTGGACACTGCCAGGGGAGGAAGGGTGGCATATAACATTAATGAGGGAACCTGATCTCAAACCAGGTGAAGCGGGGCTCAAATGGAGGCCCAAACTTTACCTGTACAATGACCACTTGTATACCTAATCCTGAATTGTATCCAACATCTTTAAAATAATTTTAAAAATTTTTAAAAGGAAAGAGAAAAGAGAGAAAGAAATTGGCAATTTCAGAAATTAAAAAAATATATAAACTTAAAAAAGATATTGACTCTAACACTATCATAGCTGGGGACTTTAATACCTCACTCACAACCCTAGACAGATCATCAAGACAAAAAAATCAGCAAGGAGATCCAGAACCTCAATGAGACTCTTGACCAAATGGACTTAATTGATACCTACAAAACACTCCACCCAATGACCACAGAATATACATTCTACCCATAACCACATAGAATGAACTCTAAGCTTGACCACATCCTTGGCCATAAATCAAGCATAAGCAAATTTCATAAGATGGAAATTTTGCCATGTACCTTCTCAGATCACAGAGGAATAAAAATAAATATCAACACCAACAAAGTTCCCCTAAAACCACAAAGACATGGACACTAAACAGCATGACACTAAGCAACTTCTGGGTCAACATGGAAATCAAAACAGAGATTAAAAGATACCTGGAAACAAATGAAAATGAAGAAATATCTTACCAAAACCTCTGTGATGCCATGGAAGCAGTAGAAAGAAGGGAATTCATGTCTTTAAAAACACACATGAAGAAAATGGAAAGATTACAAGTTAACAGCCTAACAAGTCACCTAAGGAGAGGAGAACCTATTCAGTAAATGGTGCTGGGAAAACTGACTGAATACATGCAGAAGATTGAGACAGGACCCCTACCTATCCCCATACACAAAACTCAACTCTAAATGAATCAGTGACCTAAACATAAAATCTCAAACTATAAGAATCTTAGAAAATGCAGGAGACACTCTTATAGAAATTGGAAGCAAGACCACCAAAACCCTAACTTCAGCAGAAGACTCCAGATCACCAAAATAAAAGCCCAAATCCAAGACATACAAAACAAAAAGATAATACAAAAAAATCAATGAAACAAAAAACTGGTTCTTTGAAAGGATAAGCAAGATTGATGATCCCCTAGCAAGATGAACCAAGAAAAAGAGAGAAAAAGCCTAAATAAAATCAATTAGAAACACAAAAGATGAAGTCACAACTGACCTGAAGAAATACAAAAGATTATCAGAGACTAGTTGATACACTTGTATGGAAACAAACTTGAAAACCTAAAGGAAACGGTTTCTGACATCACACAACCTCCCCAGGTAGAAACAAGAAGAAATTGAGACCTTAAATAGACCAATAACAATCCAAGAAATTAACTATGTCATAAGAAAACTACCTACAAAATAAGACCTGAACCAGATGACTTTCCAGCAGAATTCTACAAAACATACAAGGAGGAACTGATACCAAACTTATTGAAAGTATTCCAGGTGATTGAGAAAGATGGAACTCTCCCCAAATCATATTATGAAGCTAACATTACATTGATACCCAAGCCAGGTAAAGATCCAACAAAGAAAAAGAACTACAGGCCAATATCCTTGATGAACATAGATACAAAAATTCTCAACAAGATTCTAGCAAACCGGATTCAACAACACTTCTCAAAATCATCCACCATGACCAGGGGAGTGTCATCCCCAGGACGCAAGGCTGGTTCAATATTCATAAGACCATAAATGTAATTAAATACATCAACAGACATAAAAACAAAAGCCACATGATTATATTCTTAGATGTAGAAAGAGCTTTTGATAAAATCCAGCACCTCTTCTTGATAAAAACCCTCGGACATCTAAACATAGATAGAACATACCTCAAAATAGTAAGAGCCATCTACTAGAAACCTACAGCCAGCATACTGTTACACAGACAGAAACTGGAACCATTTCCCCTGAAAACTGGAACAAGACAAGGATGCCCACACTCACCCCTCCTGTTCAACATAGTTTTGGAAGTTCTAGCTAGAGTACTCAGAGGAGATAAGGTGATCAGTTGTATCCAAGTAGGAAAAGAGGAAATCAAGTTATCCCTCTTTGCAGATGACATGATTCTATACCCAAAAACCCAAAAGAATATGTCAAAAAACCTTCCAACACTAATAAAGGACTATGACAAAGTCTCAAGGTATAAAATAAATGTGCAAAGGTAATCACATTTCTATACACCAATAATAAACAGAAACCTAAATGAAAAGCACAGTTCCATTCACAATAACTACACACACACACAAAAATGGAATACTTTGGCATCTTTCTAACCAGAGACATGAAAGAACTTTACAATAAAAACTACAAAACACTGCTCAAAGAAATCAAAGATGTCACAAAAAAGTGGAAAAATATTCCATGCTCATGGATTGGAAGAATCATTGTTAAGATGTCCAATCTACCTAAGGCAATCTACAGATTTAACACAATACCCATCAAATTATCAGCAACATTCTTCTTAGACCTAGAAACAACAATACAGGAATTCATATGGAAACATAAACGACCACGAATAGCCAAAACAATCCTCAGCAAAAAAAATCAAAGCAGGAGGTATCACACTCCAAGACTTTAAACTTTGTTATAAACCTACAATAATCAAAACAGCCTGGTATTGGTACAAGAACAGGCTTACAGACCAGTGGAATTGAGATTCCAGAAGCAAAAACCTCAATTTCTCAATCAATTCATCTTCAACAAAGCCTCTATCACGAACTATTTGGGAGAGGAGAACCTATTCAGTAAATGATGCTGGGAAAACTGGCTAAATACATGCAGAAGATTGAAACAGGACCCCTACCTATCCCCATACAAAAAAATTCAACTCTAAATGGATCAGAGACCTAAGCATAAAACCTCAATCTATAAGAACCTTAGAAAATGCAGGAGACACTCTTATGGAAATTGGAACTGGCATCCAATTCCTGACAAAAATCCCAAGTGCCCATGCCATAAGAGATAAGATAGACAAGTGGAACCTCATCAAACTGACAAACTTCTGCAAAGCCAAGTAAGCCATCAAGAAAGCAGTGAGACAGCCCACAGACTGGGAAAAAACATTTGCCAACTGTATATCTGACAAAGGCCTAACATCTAGGATCTATAAGGAACTCAAATGTGCTGAAAAGAAAAAAAACAAACAGTCCCATTACAAAGTGAGCAAAAGATATGAATAGACAGTTTTCAAAAGAAGGCATATGAGCAGCCAACAGATACATGAAAAAATGCTCAGTCTCACTAGTTATCAAAGAAATGCAAATAAAACTACACCGAGATACCACCTAACTCCAGTCAGAATGGCCATCATAAATAACTCAAAAAATAACAAATGCTGAAAAGGATGTGGCAAAAAGGGAACACTTCTACACTGTTGGTGGCAGTGTAAACTAGTACAGCCTCTGTGGAAAACAGTGTGGCAATTCCTCAAAGTTCTAAAAATCGACCTCCCATAAGATCCCATGATCCCCTACTGGGAATATACCTGGAAGAACTCAAAACACTCTATAAAAAAGATACCTGCACATGTATGTTTTTCACAGCATTGTTCAAAATAGCAAGAACATGGAACCAACCATACTGCCCATTAAAAGAGGACTGGATTTAAAAATGTTGTACATATACATGATGGAATATTACACAGTCATAAAGAACAAAATTATGAACTTTTCAACAACCTGGATGGACTTAGAGTTTATAATAATGATTGCTCTTTCAGAGAAACAAAGAACTATCACATGTTCTCACTCATAAATGGACCTTAAACAACTATAGTAATACTATAAGAAAAGGATTGACAGTAGCAGGAAACTGTGAGGACATAGAGGGGCAGGGAGGTGGGATTGGCAGCAGTGGGAAACTGCCTGGGGAAGGGGGGCACACCTCATCAGCAAGGGTACCTGCACAAGGAATAATTGTATATCTAACCCTGAATATACTCCATAATTTTAAAATAAAAAAATTAAAGGTGAAATAATAATAATTTTACAAAAATGAAAAAAAATAGCACAAGACAATGGTCACTCACTGCACTTAAATTCAGTTAAAAATGTAAAGCTTTCAAACTAGAATTCAAAAAATATCCTTTTCCATGTCTCCCCTTTCCACATTCAGGCATGGATTAGAAATTGGTAGCATTAAACGTAATTCAGAAGTAACCTGGGAAAAATAAATTAAAGAAAAGAGATTATTAGATTACATAACTGAGTTTTTCTTATGTATTATTCTTCTTACTAAACTACAAAAGGATTTGTAGGTGTTTTAAGGTTTTGTACAAATTACTTAAGCACTAACATTAAAAAAAGGGTTCATTGGGATCAGCAGTCAATTATTCTGTCCTAAAATAACTATTCAATGATTATCCTAACAGTTATCTGTTATAAATCCTATTTGTGAATTGATTTATAAATCAATAAATTTTTAAGTGCAAGTGAAGCGCTTTTCTGTTTCCAGACTGATTGTGATCCTTCTGTTACATTCCATTTTTGACTCAGATCAAAATTTTCAAAATAAGGTTACATTAAGTTTTCTTTTTATAATTTATAACTTTAGTATATTTTGAATAAGGGGAGAGAGAGAGGAAGAGTATAAGATTCCCAAAGAAATCTTATTTTTTATCTACTAAGAGTATCTATTATGAGAAAAATAGTAGACTATAAATTTTTCAATTGGTATAGACCAATCAAATAACAAAGATGTTTTCTACAAATTTTAATTTTTTTTTTTTTTTTTTGAGTTGGAGTCTTACTCTGTCGCCCAGACTGGAGTGCAGTGGCCGCTCCCGGCCACCGCAGCCTCGACCTACTGGGCTCCGGCGATCCTTCTGCCTCAGCCTTCCAAGTAGCCGGAATTACATGCATGCGATACCACGCCCAGCTGATTTTTTTGATTTATTGTAGAGATGAGGTCTCACTGCCCAGGCGGGTCTCAAACCCGTGGGCTCAGGCAATCCACTCACCTCAGCCTCCCAAAGGCGCGGGATTACAGGCTGAGCCACTGAACCTGGCTAAATTTTAATAATTTTACATGATTATTTTATTTTATTTTATTTTGAGTTAGAGTTTCACTTCTGTCACCCAGTTTATAGTGCAGTGGCACACTCATGGCCACCCCAGCGTGAACCTGCTGGGCTCCCACAATCCTTCTGCCTCAGCCTTCCAAGTAGTTAGAACTACAAGTGTGGACTACTACACCAGGCTTTTTTTTTTTTTTTTTTTTTTTTTTAAAATGAAGTCTTGCCAAGTTGCCCAGATTGCTCTTGAACCCTTCGGCTCAGGCAATCCACTCGCCTCAGTCCCCCTGCTGGGATTACAGTCTGAGCCACCGAGTCCAGCTGATGATTTTTAGCTTATTGTAATAATATGATTTCATAGATATGCTGAGAATTTCAATTTCTAGTATTCTAGGGAGAAAGTGTTTCTTCCATAATAAAAACTCTTCTGAAGGCTTTTATTTGTACTGGTCTCCTTTTTTAGGAGGAAATGTGTACAATCAAAGTATATCTTAACATCAAATGATTATTGACACAAATAACACATAATTTTCTGCCGAGATCAATTCTACAATCTCCAAGTGACAATTTTTTTTCTTATTCAAAGAGGGCATTGCAAAATCATAATTTATCTAATTAACTTTCTTCCCTAGTTTGACTCTCAATACTACTGCCATTAATTAGCACTCTGCTACCCATCACCAACTTCCACCACTTCTGCAGGCTGTAGCAATACCTATCCAGCTCCTGATTCCATAGCTCTTTTGAGGATGCTGCTCTACTATGGCTGCACCCACCATACTTTAAATGCTTAGTGCTAACTACAAAAAGTCACAATCCTTTAATCTCTTCAAAAGAAGATGTTACTCTTTTTTTTTTTTAAGATTTTTACTCTTAAGCAGAATACATTACATTAAGAGTATTACTTTCAATACATTAAGAAATATTACCACCTTCTTAGTTGGCACCAAAAAGTGATAACTTTATCCTTTCAGAGTTATATTTCCCTCAGATAATGAAGCTTCATCATATCCACAAGGTACTAGACAAGAAAAAATTCGTGTGCCACCATTTTGTCGAGCTTTCTTCTTTTCCCATCAACATCAATACCCAGAAGAAATCCTATGTTTTCCAAGGGCTCTCTTGTTAAATGATGAATTAACAGGCTTTATCTGAATTTACTCCTTCTATATCCAGAAAACTAGGACCAATCCAAACTTGTTTCAGAATAAAACTGTCTTGTTACTTTTTCCTATGCAATCATTTAGCCTGCCATAGTAAACAAGTCTTTATTATGACCTTATTATAGCCTTCATAAAATTTCAAGTTTAAGATATTCATAAATCATTGAGAATTTGGTCTGCTTTTGCCGGTGTCATTGCAATATTTCAAATGTGGAGGACTTGTCAAGCTATTTTCATCTCACCATGGTTTCCACTATTATTTTTTATAAAGCTTACATGAGCTAATACATTTAAAGGAGTATGTGTTAAGCATAACCTAGCATGTAACAAAAACTCCATTCAGTTATTATTATCCTAATTTTTCCTCCACTTGTAGTGTGAGATTTCACATATTATAATTTATATCTGAATTAATAACTAATTCTCCCAGTTTATCAATATTTGATAAAATAAAAAATGCTTTTATTAATTTTATTTTAGGCTTTATTTTAATATCAAGTCTTAAATGAGCTAAGAATATGATTTATAAGGCACATGTCATATTTAATATTAGTTAAATTCATCTTAAAGTTTTATTGTTATATTATTTCTCTATTGTATTAGATTGAGTGGTAGACCCCCAAAAAGATATGTTCACCTGAATATTATCTTATTTGGATAAAGGGTCTTTGCAGAGGCAATAATGAATCTTGAGATCAGAACATCCTGGATTAGGGCAGGCCCCTAGTCCAATAACAAGCTTCCTTAGAGGAGAAGATAAGGTTAAGAGGTAAAAACAGAGGGAGAGCAATAAATTGACAAAGCAAAAAATAGCAAGGATTGCTAGACACCACCAGGATCCAGCAATGAAACACAGAACAGACAATCCCTCAGAGATTCTGAAAGGGACCGACTCTACCAACATCTTGATTTTAGACGTCTGGCTCCTAGAATTATTAAAGAACAAATTTCTGTTTTTCCTAACCACTAATTTTGTGGTAATTTGGTACAGTAGGCCTAGAAGACAAATACATTAAATTTGTGTCATTAAGTGTCGACCTGTTTATTTCTACAGGTAAGATTTTTTAAAATCTACCCTATCTCTGAGTATACTAGGTACATCAATGAAACAAATAATTGAATTTATATTAACATCATTGTTGTCACTTTTATCACTACTCTTTATGACGAGTAGCCACGGTGCAAATACTCTATCTACAAGTTTTATTTCCTTGGTTTTCACAATTAATATAAAATGTATATAGTATTATCTGCATTATACAGATAAGAGAACAGACTCAGAGAGGTAAAAATAACTTGCCCAAACTTACACAACTACTGGATAACACAATCAAGTTTCAAACACAGACCCATCTACCTAAATAATCTCTATTCCAGAAAGTTTGTTATTTTATTAAATGGATGATGTCTTGATATAAGTAATTTATAGCAACTCCTAGATTATGATGTTCAACCTGTGAATTATCTGTGAATATAGACAGCAAGTTACACAATGCTTTCTCCACTCGACCCCCAACCTAGTTTCCTCCCATGTCATATTTGTTTCCTTCACAGCAACCTATCCAGAAAGGAAATTGCCCCAATGATCTCACTAACTTCTCTTCATTCCCTACTCAGGGCACTTCATTCTAGGAGTTAATTCTAGTAATTGATAAAATAAAAATATCTAGTAATTCTGGAAAGGACCAACTCTATCAACACCTTGATTTTGGACTTCTGGTTCCCCAAATTGCTAAATAACAAATTTCTGTTGTTTTAAACCACCAATTCTGGGGTAATTTTAGTATTAGCTAAATTATGTTTTCTTTTGCATACCTAAATACAATTTTAGTGATTCTGGGCTCAACTGATTCCATACATGCAATCTCTTTCTTTGCAGATATTTTTCTGTTTTCATTCAAATAACAAGAATATATTTCCACATATCACCTCTCTACTATTTTCTCTCAATTTTGTATTGTTTCTTCTTAAATGAGCAATAATTTAATTAGGGCTAAAAGAATTCTAGTAATCCAAACTGAACATAATCTTGCTGGAGCTATTTTATGGGCTGAATTATATACCCCCCCAAATTTATATGTTGAAGCCCTCCAGTACCTCAAAATGAGACCATATTTGAAGATAGAGTCATTTTTTATTTGCGCAGATTTAAGGGGTATGAGCTCAGTTTTGTTTTTAAAGAATTAATTAACATAAAACAAGATTTTATGTGTTGGCCCTAATCTACTATGTTTGGTGTCCTTATAAAAGGAGATTAGGACACACACATGTAGCTACACAAAGAAAAAAACATATGAGAACACAACGAGAAGATGGTCATCTGCAAGTGGAGGAGAGATGCCTCAGAAGTACTGTGCAGACCCCTTGATCTAGAAATGCTAGCCACCAGAACTGTGAAAAAAACAAATTTATATTGTTTAAGCCATCCCATCTGGTGGTATTTTTTTAATGGCAGCCCCAGCAAACCAGTACAGGCTAGAAAAATTCTATCCATCCTCATGATTTAAGAAATATGAAAGTTATGTTAGGAAATGATGTAATATATTCATTTAAAAAATGTCTTCAGTATGTAATGTCTATAAAAATGCTCAGAAGTCACTTTCAGAAACTTCACAAGTTTCTTTATTTAATTCTTTGACCTAGTTCATTTCTCTTGAGCACTAAATTGAAAAAAAAGAAATGATTCCTTATTCAAGTTTAAACTTCAGTATCAATTTATACTTCTGAATTCAATTGTTTTAAGCTATTTTGTTTGATAAAATTTAACCTAAATTTTGTACCTAACTATTTTCTAAGTTGGGATGAAAGACAAAAGCTCCATTATGACAATGTTTGTTTAAAAAATATATTGTGAATTTCAAGCAATCAGCTTAACATCAAATTTTCAAGATATAACCAAATGTAATTTAGGAGCCTCTTTTCACCCTAGTGTGCATAAGACTAAAACTTACAACACTTTACAATTATATATAATATACCCTAAATGAACACTAACTATACATAAAATGACCAAATTTTATATTAGAGGGATTCTAGATCCCCCATTTTCTTTAAATCAGCACTGTTAAGAGTAGAATTCTGTTAGAAGCTATATTTAGACCAATGGAATTTTTCTTTTTATTTTTGTTATTATCTCTTCGTAGTAATGATATTGTTCTGTGACCTTTTTTTTCTCATTCTCCTACTATTACTACAGCTTTTGAACTGTCCACTGGAATGTCTCTTGGCTAAGATAACTGCTGATGTACCCAAACTCCTGAATATAAAAAGCTGAATTTACGTTTTACTGTTTAATGTCTGGATATGTGCTTTGTTTTGTGATCGATCCATGGCATCACTAAATACTTAAATTGTCTTCATAAGGAAATTTCTATCATTAGCATTAATTACTGAAAACTCAATTAACCTAAGTGACATATGAACGTACTGTCTTAGTTGTCAAGACATTAACAGTATGAAAGGAAATTCATTTCAAATGAAGAAAAATTCCTGTTTTCTTAAAATTTGCTCTTATTCACACATTTATAAAATAGCTTCTTCTTTACTGAAGTTACCAGTCTTGAAAAATCAAAAGGCAGAACATCAGGCAATCAAAATGTGGAAAAGATATGCTATTTCTGTTGCTTGTGATTGTTATTTTAATAGACACCTACTACTTTTGTCACTTTCCATGAATAGAGTCAGGTTTCACTTCTCTGCTGTCACCATGTTGTGTTTTTAAAAGCCACATATTGATTTAATTTCCATGCACTTCAGTTTTCAATAGTGGTGGAACTCTTCATTTATCCTCCATGTTTTACATTAATACATTTATATCTATAGAAAATGGAACTGTAACAATGATAATGATACCTGTCTCTGCATTATCTCAAAAGCATACCTGTGTAACTAAGAACAGGAGAAAATTTATGCTAAGATTATTGACATTTAAGTATACAGAATACAACACTACCATTATTTACAAGTGGTTTATTACTTTCTTCCCTGAATAAATGTAGAAAAGTTTGTTAATTATATGTTACAGATGTGGAAAAGAGATTCTTATACTTTTTGAATGTCCCCATTTTTCCATAATTACCTTTAAAGTAAGGTAAGTATCTTTACACTTCCTTAGTTGTAATAAATGTATTTTTCTAACATATTTTCTGTACCCTAAATACCTCATTAGTTTTTAAAAACTTTGTCATCAGGAATCATTTCCATATGTGTAGGCTTCAAATGTGGTAAGTTTTACTGTAGTTCTTTTCTTAAACTATGCCTCAAATACAACAAATGATCATTGAGACCCTACAATAGTCAAGGTTCTATCCTAAAAATTTTAAGGAACTTAGAAATAATTGACAATGTTCCTGTCCTCAATGGCAGCATAACTGACATTTTACCATGCTGTCACTATGAGTAAATAAGTGCAATTATCCCACAGCCACCAGGAAGGTGGGGTGGGCAGATAAACACCAAACTTTGAGATTGACTAAAAATACTAGGAACACTAACTAGTTGCTTAAAATAAATGGAATCATAAGCACTTCCTGTAAACTACTGACCTCCTAGAGAACAATCACATTCCCTAACATTTGTAATCCTGATGTATAAAGGTATATAATCACTTATTTGAAAATGATAATTTTATAATAAAATTGTTGCATTTTCTACTGTGAATAACCCAATAAAATTTGGTAACTCTGGTAATTTTGTGTGTTTTATTATGTGCATATGTGTGTTTTAATGCTTCTTGTACTTTTTACTTAGTGAGCTGGTTCTTCTAAAGTCTGAATCAAAAACTGGATTACAAAGTAACCTTCTTGTATACTAAATCATGGACAATTAAAAGTATATCAGAAACTCAGAATTACTTTTTCCAGCATAACAGCATGCCCCAGTAATGTTTAAAAAAAAGTTAATGATGCTTGTTAAATATAATAAGGCAGACTTTATTCAAAGAGGGCCATGGAATTATGTATGGAGACCACTGCAATTGGCTCTTACAGTAGAGAAGAGACATTGGACTCAACTATGAATTTAAGAAGGACAAGTGGGTATTTACAACCAAAGAGGAAGGTGCAGGCTAGTGGACGCAAAATTGCTAAAATGAAACATGGAAAAGAGGTTTCTGGTTAAACTGCCATGATAGAATTATTGCTGAGGACAGGTCAGGTGATTAGTTATTGGAGATGGTCAGGTACAAAGGTTACAAGAATACTGTTGCTAAACTGGATTAACAGGATTCTTGCCTGAACTGGATTCTATAAGAACAGAGAGAAAAACTTGAGTTCAGGTCTAGTCAAGCAGAGGACTCATAGGACACTGACTAAAGTTTTGATGAGAGGAGAGCATCTTTGTCAGGAATGTGTCCATAGGAGCCATGCACTAAATATGTGTAAAATTGAGAGAGAGACAAGCTTTCAGGTTTTTGATCAGTAAAGAACAAATAATTACAAACAAATTAATTTAGAATTTAACTCAAAATGTTTGAAAAGTAAAATAAGCCAAGAGAAAAACTTAACTTAAAAAATATCCTAAAGTAATTACAATGTAATAAAGCAATAGAGCTAGAAAATAAAAACCAGAATTTGATTTTCTTCAGAGATCAATGAAAGAGACAAATATCTGTCAAATATGATAAAAAAGAAGAGAGAGAAGATGAACACACAACCACAGAAATGGGAAGTTCCTAATTTTTTTTTTTTTTGGAATCAGGTTAGCCATGCATGTTTGTTACATGGACAGACTGTGTGGTTGTGGAGATTGAGTCTCAGGTGTCCCATTCCCCAGAGAGCTACCAATTTGCCCAAAGGTTATTTCTGAACCCTACATGCCTTTCTTGCCTTCCCTTATTGGTGTAGAAGTGGTAATATTTCTTAAACTATAAAATAACAATAAAATAAATCTTATATGAAATTAGAAATAAAATATCTCAATGTTTCAAAAGTATAAAATTGGTTTGCAGAAGGGGAAAGGTAAGATGGCCACCTGTAATCAGCTTACTTGTGCCTCTCTTATGGAGCTATCCAAGGAGGAGAGAGACCTCCCAGCAGTCATAGCAGGTTAAAACAGAGGAGGCACCCTACACCCCACAGAGGAACAGTGGGACCCACAGAGAGCAGATAAGAGAGGGAATAGGCAGCCAGTTTAGAGGCCAGGAACTCCCCTCCTCCATCACTTTGAAGACAGAGAACAATCTCTGAATGCAGGGAATTGGTGAGTACGGGAATTAAGAAATCAACTCTTCTATCATGGACTTGGAGGGTCCCCTAAGCATCACAGAATTGCAGTCACACAAGAGAAATGGTGCACTGCCAGAACCTATGTGGAGCTATGGAGTCATTCCAACCCTAAACACGTCTGGTTGTGTCATTCCCTGAGAACTTGACCCCTGAGTGTGTCCTATGGCCAGCATCCAGTTCAGGAAGGAACAAAGCCCCAGACTCTTTCACTTGTCCCAAAGACAAATTCCACTTCCCACTAGAGAGCCCAAGAATGGAAACTTTGGGAGTTCCAATAGACCCACCCATTACCAACGCCATCTGGAACAACAAAGATCAAGCACAAAGCAAACAGCCACTACAACAGTTGGCTGTCACCTGCAAGTACCACCTCATGGTCGGAGGTCAACTGGCACAATGAGTTGCAACATTTAAGACAATAATGCAGCCCTTAAGAAGGAAATATGAACAAAGCCCATACCACTGCATATCTCACAGATTAGTCCATGGACCAAGGCATCAGAGAGCTGCTCCAGAGGGTGCTCCAGAGATCTCAGTCAGCTTTCGTCAGAATTCAACCCTTGTGACTTTACGTCACTGGGTGCCTTGAAGGCACCCTCCAGAACAAAACTGTGGCAGCCTCATAGGGCACCTAGACCCAGAAAAGCAGCAGAACTCACAGTTGTCAAACCCTCACAAATTACCACTCAACTCATAGGACAAAAATTGACAATGATCTCAGTGAATCTCACTGGGAACTTGCCCAACTGTCTCCATCAATGTCAAGGTTTTAGCACTCTATAGAGGTGCTGCATATAATAAACTGCTCCGGCTGCTACTAGTTATCATCCACAAGTGCCTTCCCATAGTCTGAAGGCTCAAAGTTTTAACCCAGAAAGAAGTACTGGGAAAAGACAAAGAGTGCACCATATCAATGTGGAACAAGAGACAATGAACCTACATATGTACTCAATACCTGCTACCACAAACAACATCTGAGAAATCCAATGCACAATGATTCTCTATAACCAGGGAGCACTTTTAGAACCTTTATCACTGAAAGTATCAAAAGCCTAAGCTAGATGATCATAAAGTATATACATTAAAGCTACATTACAATGGGAAAGAAAACAAAACAACAATAAAACAATTGAATCAAAAACAAATTTAATAATAATAAAAAGAAGAAATAATTTACCCAAATGAGAAAGAACCAGAAAAATAATTCTGACACTATATATATCAAAACAAAAACAAAAAAAACAGAGTTTTTTAACTTTCAAAGAAAACCAAACTAGTTCTCCAGTAATGAATCCCAACCAAAATGAAACATTCAACAATTCAGAGATAGAATTCAAAAAGTTGGTTGTAAAATAGCTCAATGAGATCCAAGAGAAATTGAAAGTCAACAACAACAACAAAAAAATTAAAAAATAGCCAGGCTTGGTGGCTCAGCCTGTAATCCCGTGCTTTGGGAGGCTGAGGTGGGTGGATTGCCTGAGCCCGCAGGTTTGAGACCCACCTGGGCAACTTGACGAGACCTCATCTCTACAATAAATAAAAAAATTAGCCAGGCATGGTAGCACGTGCCTGTAGTTTCAGCTACGTGGAAGGCTGAGGTGGAAGGATTGCCGGAGCCCAGCAGGTCGAGGCTGCAGTGGCCGGGAGCATGCCACTGCACTCCAGTCTGGGCGACAGAGTGAGACTCCAATTCAAAAAAAAAAAGTAAAAAACAACTAATGAGAGGAATGAAAGATACTCAAAAGAGATCGATACTTAAAAAAAAATCTGAACTGCTGGAAATGAAATACTCACTCAGAGAGGTACAAAATGCAGTGAAAAGTCTCAACAGTAGACTGGACCAAGTAGAGGAAAGTATTTCAGAATTTAAAGACTAGGCTTTCAAATTAACCCAATCAGACAATAGCAACAACAACAAAGAATCAAGAAAAAGGAGTGAAGTCTCCAAGGAATGTAGGATTATCTAAAACATTCAAACCTATGAATTATAGGTTTTCCTAGGAAGAAGAGAAAACAAGTTTTGGGCATACATAGTGTCTCACACCTATAATCCTAGAGCTTTGAGAGGCCAAGGTGAGAGGAACAGTTGAACCCAGGAGTTCTAGACCTTGTATCTTCAGAAAATTAGAACAATTAGCTTGGCATGGTGGCACATGCCTTTAGTCCCAGCTACTTGGGAGGCAGAGGTGAAAGGATAACCTGAGCCCAGGAGGGCAAAGATACGGTGAACCATAATTATGACACTGCACTCTAGCCTGATGGAAAAGAGTGAGATCCCAACTAACAATAAATAAATAAATAACAGGATTGGAAAAGAAGTCCAAAGCCCTCCTGGAAGATTCATTGCAAAAAGTTTATCCCCAAGGCATATAGTCAACAGGTTATGGAAAGTTAAGGTGAAGGAAAGAATTCTAAAAGCAGTGAGGTAAAAGCATCAACTAACTTATAAAGGTAAACTCTCAGACTAACAGCAGACTTCCAGCAGAAACCTTACAAGCCAGAAGGGATTGGGACCATAACATCAATCTCTTCAGACAGAAAAACTATGAGCAAAGAATTTTGTATCTCACAAAACTAAGTGTTATAAATGAAAGAGAAATAAAGTATTTCTCAGAAAGACAGTGAGGAAATTTGTCACCAATAGACTTCTCTTTAAAAAAAAAAAAACTCAAGGAGTTTCAAATACTGAAACAAAAAGTCAAAATACAGCAGTAGAAAATAGTCGAAATTATAAAGTTCACAGGATTTGTAGAACACCAATGGGGGGGAGAAATAAAATAAATGAGGTAACAAACAATCAACATGATGAATGGAATATTACCTTATATACTATTACTAACCCTGAATGTAAATGGTCTCAATGCACCACTTAAAGAAATATAGATTGATAAATTTGTGTTTTTATTTTTATATTGTTTCATTTTGGATAGTTTCTTCTTTATCGATACATGATAGTTGTATATATTTGTGAAGCACGTGGTATTTTGATACACGTATGCAATGTATAATGATCAAGCCATGGTAATTGGGCTATCCATCACTGCAAACATTTATCCTTTTTTTGGGTTGGGAACATTCCAAATCTTTCCTTCTGGCTATTTTGAAATATAACATTTTTTTGTCTTGAGTTGGAGTCTACTTTGTCACCCAGGCTAAAGTACAGCGGCATACTCGTGGCCACTGCAGCCTCAAACTGCTGGGCTCAGGCGATCCTTCCAGCCTCAGTCTTCCGAGCAGCTGGAACCACAGGCATGCACCACCACACTCAGCTATTTTTTTGATTTATTGTAGAGATAAGGTCTCACCAAGTTGCCCAGGCTGGTCTTGAACTGGTAGGTTCAGGCAATTCTCTTGCCTCCGCCCCCAAAACTGTTGGGATTACAGGCGTGGGCCACCATGTCTGGCTAAAACATACAATAACTTATTGTTAACTGTAGTTTCCCTATTATGCTACCAAACACCAGAATGTATTCCTTCCATCTTACTGAATCTTTCTACCCATTAACCAACCTCTCTTCATCCCCTCCTCATTACCTTTTCCAATCTCTGGTAACTACTGTTCTATTCACTACTTTTATGAAAAACTTTGTTTTTTTAAAACATCCAAATATCTGCTGCCTTAAAAGACCCACTTAACCTAAAAAGACTCCCATAGACTCAAAGTAAAGGGATGGAAAAATATATTCCATGAAAATGGAAACCAAACAACTTGGTGAGACCTCATCTCTACAATAAATCAAAAAATTAGCTGGGCCTGGTAGCACGCACCTGTAGTTCCAGCTACTTGGAAGGCTGAGGCGGAAGGATCGCCAGAGCCCAGCAGGTCGACGCTGCGGTGGCCGGGAGAGGCCACTGCACTCCAGTCTGGGCGACAGAGTGAGACTCCAACTCAAAAAAAAAGGAAACCAAAAACAATCAGGAGTAGCCATTCTCATATCAGATAAAACAGACTTTAACAAAAATGAACAGACACGTTATTATAGTACGATGACAAAGGGATCAAGCCAACAAGATGATATAACATTTTTAAACATAAATGCCCCCAAAATTAAAGTTCCAAGTTTTTAAAAATAAATTCTACTGAACCTAAGAAAGGAGAGAAACAGCAGGAGACTTTACCATTCCACTAACAGCAACAGAAAAATCATCAGGGCAAAAGAAAGAAAGAAAGAAACATTGGCGTTAAACTGAAAGCATACAAAATGGACCTAAAAGACATCAATGGAACATTCTCACTTAAAACTACAGAATATTCACTTTTTAAATCAGCTTATTGAACATTTTTTAAGATAGACCATATTGTAGGCTGCAAATCAAGATTCAATAATTTTTTTTAATGAAATTATATCAAGCACCTTCTCAGACCACAATGGAATAAAATAGAAATCAACTTCAAGAACTCTCAATACCAAACAAATACATGGAAATAAACAATTTGCTCCTGAATAATCTTTGGGTCAATAATGAAGTCAAATAAAAACTTTAAAATTCTTAAAATAAATGACAACAACAACACAAGTTATCAAAACTTAGGACATAGCCAAAGTTATTCTCAGAGGAAAGGTTAGAGTGCTTAAGGCCTACTTTAAAAAGACTAAAAGATCACATATTGACAAACTAATGTCACACGTCAAAGAACTAGAAAAACATGGACAAATCAAACCCAAAGCTAACAGAAAAAAGAAATAACAAAGATCAGAGCAGAACTAAACAAAATTGAAACAAAAAAATGCAAAGTGTCAATAAAACAAAAAGTTGTTTATTTTAAAAAAATAAACAAAACTTATACACCATTGGCTAAAATAATTAAAAAACAGAGAGAAGACTAAAATTCACTTGATCAGAAATGAAAATGAAGACATTACAACTGATACTAAAGAAATACAAAAGATCATCTGAGATTATTATGAACACATCTATGCAAAAAACTAATCAGGAGGAAATGGATAAATTCTTGGAAACATCCAACCCCTTAACTTTTAATCAGGAAGAAATAGAAGCCTTGAGCAAACCAATAACAAGTAATCAGATTGAATAAGTAAATACATGTCTCCCAACAACAACAACAAAATTGTTCGGGACCTGATGAACTTATAGCTGAATTCCACCAAATTTTCAGAGAAGAAATGATATCAATTTTACTGAAGCTATTCCATAATATTAGAAAGAAGAGAATTCTTCCTAACTTATTCTACAATGCCAGTGTCACTCTTAATACCAAAACCAGGAAAAGGCACAAGAGAAAAGAAAATTACAGAGAAATATCTCTGATGAACAGAAATTCAACAATCCTCAACAAAATACTAGCAAAGAAATTCAACAGCACTTAAAACAAACAAGCAAACACCATGATCCCAAGGATGCAAGAATAATTCAACATACATAAACATACATACATAGCATATATAACATACATAAACAAGATCCGCCAAATAAACAGAATTAAAGACAAAAATCGTATAATCATTTCAATAGATGCAGAAAAATCATCTGATAAAATCCAGCATGGCTTCATGATAAGAAACCCTCAGCAAAATAAGCACAGAAGAAATATTCCTCAACATAATAAAGGTCATCTACAATAATCTCAGAATCAATGTCATCTTGAGTGGGAAAAAATAGAACACATTTTTCACAGAACTGGGACAAGACAAAGATGACTACTTTCACTATTCCCACTCAACATAGTATTGGAAGTCTTAGCTAGAGCAATCAGGAAAGAGAAAAATATAGGGTATCCAAAATGGAAAAGAAGAATCAAACTATCTCTGTATACTGACAATATGATCTTATATCAAGAGAATTCTAAAGTCTCCTCAAAAGACTCCTGGACTTGTTAAATGAATTCAGTAAAGTCTCAGGATGCAAAATCAACACACAAATTAGTAGCACGGTTATACACCAACAGTGTTCAAGCTGAAAATTAAGAACTTGATTCAACATGCAATAGCTGCCTAAAAGCTAAAATATACTTAACCAAAGAGGTGAAAGTTATCTACAAGGAGAGCTACAAAATAGTACAGAAAGAAATGATAAAGAACACAAATGGAAAAACATCCCATACTCATGGATTGAAATAATCAACACTGTTAAAAGGACCAAAGTAATCTACACATTCACACAATCCCTATTAAATTACCAACGTCATTTTTCACAGAATTAGAAAAAAGATCCTAAAATATATATTAAACCAAAAAAGAGCCCAAATAGCCAAAGCAATACTAAACAAAAACACAAAGAGCTGGAGGCATCACATCTGATTTCAAATTACAGCGCAAAATCAAAGTAACCAAAACAGCATGGTACCAGAGCATGAACAAATGGAACAGAATAGAGAATTCAGAAATAAAACCAAATGCCCATCTGTAAATAAAGTCTAAAAGAGTCAGGGAAGTAATACCACTGGAATTCAGACAATAATGGATGGCAGTTGAAGTAGAAATAATCTAGCTTCATACTCTTCTAGTAGAATACTTCTGCAGTATATTATAAGTTACTTTATAGATTTTTCAACAAGATTGATTATGAATTGGCCACAGTAATAACCTGCTCAAAAGCACACCCTTTATTTACACCCTTTCTTTTCCTGTCTCATTTCTTCCTTTTTTAAAACTTTTTTTTAATTTTAAAAATGTGGGGTACAATTCAGGATTAGGCATATAGTCATTGTACAGGTAAAGTTTGGGCCTCTCTTCAGTCCCCACGTTGCCTGGTTTGAAATCAGGTACGCTTACTGATGTTATGCACCCCCCCGCCCTTTGGCAGTTTTCCACTACTGCTAATCCCTTTCTTATAGTATTATGGTAACTGTTCAGGATCTGCTAAAGAGTGAAAACATGTGGTACTCAGTTCTTTGTTTCTGTGATAGATCACTCAGTATTACAGACTCTAAATCCATCCAAGTTGCTGCATAGTCCATAATTTTGTTCTTCTTTATGGCTGCATAATATTACATCATGTATATGTACCTCATTTTTTTTAGCCAGTCCAGTTTCCATGAGCAGCACGTTTGGTTCCATGTTTTTGCATGTAAGTAGTGCTGCAATAAACATGTGTGTGCAGGTATCTTTTTTTGTAGAGTGATTTAAGTTCCTCCAGGTATATTCCCAGAAGGGAGATTGTTGGGTTGTATGGAAGGTCAATTTCTAGATCTCTTAGGAATCACCACACTGTTTTCCACAGAGGTTGAACTAGTTTGCATTCCCACTAACAGTATGGAAGAGTTCCCTTTTCTCCACATACTTGCCAGCATCTGTTGTTTTTTGTTTTATTTATTTATTTATTTATTTGAGTCGGAGTCTCACTCTGTCGCCCAGACTGGAGAGCAGTGGCCGCTCTCGGCCACAGCAGCCTCGACCTGCTGGGCTCCGGTGATCCTTCCGCCTCAGCCTTCCAAGTAGCTGGAATTACAGGCATGCGCTACCACGCCCGGCTAATTTTTTGATTTATTGTAGAGATGAGGTCTCACTGCCCAGGCGGGTCTCGAACCCGCGGGCTCAGGCAATTCACTCACCTCAGCCTCCCAAAGGCGCGGGATTACAGGCTGAGCCACCAAGCCTGCTGTTTTTTGTTTTATTAATGATGGCCATTCTTCCTGGAATTAGGTGTTATCTCAATGTGGTTTTGACTGACATTTCTCTAATGATTACTGAGGCTGAGCATTTGCTCATGTGCCTTTTGACTGCTCATATGTCTTTTTTTGAGAAGTGTCTATTTGTGGTTTTTGCTCACTTTTTAATGTGGCTGTCTGTTTTTTGTCCTTTCAGTACATTTGAGTTCCTTGTAGATCCTGGATGTTAGGCCTTTGTCAGATATGCAGTTGGTAAATATTTTTTCCCATTCTGTGGGCTGTGTCCCGCACTCTTGATGGTTTCTTTTGCCTTGCAGAAGTTATTCAGTTAATGGAACTCTGAAAATTGGATCAGTATTTGGCCAAATGGTTAAAAAGATCCCATTTCTAATAGTAAGCAGGTGGTGGTAACCCATGATAAGCTGTAGTATCAAAATTCCTAAGGTTTATTCCTATATCAAATTGGGATGGGATATATGAGCAGCAGTATTTATAAGAATTTTAGAATTGGTTGGTAGCTGTTGTTAATAACTATCATTGAAGCCAGAAATAAGAAAATGACAGACTCGGATGAGCCATTCACCAATTCAGGGGCCAGTATAAAAGTCAAAAGGACTCTGATAGCATTTAAAGACTCTCTTAGTGCCTATAGCCAAAATGCTGACTGTGCTAAAAGTCCAACCTAAGAATTGTTTGCAAAAGATGTAAGATTGCAAAGAAGGTGGATTCACAACCAAAGCAAGTATCTTTTGCTAAAGTCAGGGTCCTTACAGAAAAAATAAACAAAAATAAACAAACAAACCCAGAAACGGCTAATATAGAAAGAGTTGGACTCTGAGAGCTCAGGTGAAAATGGAAATATTTGGGTGGATGCACTTGAAAATCTTGAACAGCTTGACTTGAAATGTGTCATGAAAAAACGTTCATTTCTCTTGCCTAGAGGAATGCAACTTCCCCTTTCTTGAAGAGGATGCCTCAAAATACTATGCTCTCTCATCTCAACAAGCACACTTTTCCACTTTGCTTCTAGTACGGAAATAGGCACATCTTCAAATAATTCAAAGACGAAGTACAGACCCTGCTGTGAAGAAAAAAAATGATTGTTTCCAAAAATCTTTTGGGCCTAGCTAATAAATACCAGCAGAAACTGAGATGAAAATGGATCCAGCTGAATTGGAAACCATAGTTGGAAATGGGTCTGTAGAATACTGAACAAAGTGGGGAGCAGAGAAGAATAAAAGGCAGAGTTTATTAATATGTTGGCACTCTCCTATGACTCAGATATAATGTTTGGGCAAACACAGCTGAGCTGGGAAAGCTCTTTAAAGCCTGAAAGAAAAAAAATGACTAATGATAAATGAAGTGAAGATGAAGAGACTGGGTCAAGATGGCTAAATAGAAGCAGCTGGTGTGTGCCTCACTCATCGAGTGAACCAAAATAGAGAGAGAACCTCAGCATTCAAAGTAGTATTGACCAAAGCACACCCCACAACCCACCAGAGAATCAGTAGGAACTACAGAGACAAAAGAGAGAAATTGGAGCCAGGCAACTTCCTCTACCAGGTCACTGGCACAGTTGGCGAGCAGCCTCCAGACATGAAGAAAGGGAAATCTGAAGCTCTGCACTCCTGCCACAAACTTTGAAAGTCCTTCAAGCTTCATGGGACTCCAGTCCCAC
The DNA here is from genome assembly GCF_000164805.1 of Carlito syrichta. Taxonomy (NCBI): domain Eukaryota; kingdom Metazoa; phylum Chordata; class Mammalia; order Primates; family Tarsiidae; genus Carlito; species Carlito syrichta. The sequence goes on along the minus strand of NW_007099451.1, from coordinate 76,843 downwards.
ACAGGAAACCACCTGAATACTCCACAGCTGTGCACTGCCAAAATCCACATATAGTTTTGCAGGCAATTGAGTCCTGAATGGCTCCAGTCACGTTATCCTTCAAGAACTTAATCTGAGAAGGCTGCATTCGACACACCATGGAGGAACAGGAAGTCTGGATGCTTTCACTTGTCCCAAGGGAAAATTTCACCCCAGCCTTCAGGTTCTGTTCAGAACAAGCTGCTGGGAGAGAACCTGTGGCTGACTGCATTTTTGTGTCCTGAGTACAGACTGCCTGAGTCAAAGGTGTTGGAGCTGGTTGAGAGTCACTGCCCCGGCAACTCTCACTCCCCATGAGAATGCTTTTGTGCAGCAAAGGCCCTTCTACCCATCTCTGCATCTTAACCCCAGTGGCCAGGGGATTCCCTCCTGATTCCTGCTAGGGCAGTCAATCATGGCACACAGGTGGGGAGCTGGAGCATAGACCTCTCTGACCCAGCCCTCCCCAACAGCTTTTTTCCCCCCAGCCCCCTCAAAAGACTAATTCAAACAGGAAATGCTGGGAGTCTGAATATCCATCACCTGGGTCACCTGTGCACCTCCTTGAGTAAACACAGGTCAAGCAGAAAGCCCACAGCCGCCAACACAGCTGGCTTTTTCCTACAAGTACCACTTCCTGGTGGGAAGTCAACTGGCACAACCCATTACAACATCTGGCAAAATAACACAGTGCTAGGGAAGTTCTGTCCTGAGACCTCAGCTAACACCAATATCCAAACCACCCTAACCACTCAGGTGCCTTGAACCTGTGGATGTCCCCAGCACATCACCACCACAGCTGGCAATTGGGAAAGACACCACACACACTAAGGCTATATACAATGAAAGAAACCTTACAGAGTCTATGCACTTTCTTCAACCCCATCAAAGCTGGCTCTTGCACCTGCCACTGGGAAAGCAGAGGACTAACCAGCCCAATTCAATTCTACTTAACATTGTGTCCTCCCACCTCAGGAAATAAGGGCAAAGCCCATGCAACTGCAAATCTTGCAGACCAGTCCGTAGTCTGAGCTTCTCCAGAGGGTCCTTCTGAGATATTGATGACCAACTCTCCTCAGAATGCAACACTTACACCTTCATATCATTGAATCCTTTGCAAGTATTCCCTAGCACTAGCCTGAATTGTAGCAGCCCCACATGGTGGCTAAACACAGAAGAGCAGCAGCACTCATAATCATCAGGCCCTCAAGGATTACCACTCCCAGGGAAAAGAGAGGTACACAACATCAGGGGAGCATCCTGTGGGACAATAAATGGATAAATAAATAAACAAATTCAGAGTACAGGCTTCTCTATGTTCCCAATCTCCCCATCTGAGGGAATTTTCTTCAGTGGAGACGCAGACATAGTACACGGTTTAGTGGGAGAAGGTGCTAGTTCTGTCCCAGCAGTTGACCATTTCTGGTACCTGTGCTTTCACAGGTACCAGAAATGTGCTTGCTCTTGGAGAAGAGGAATTCTCTACCCCTTCACCTACCACAGCAGACATTTACTTCTCTCATGGGAAATCAGAATGAGTGCACCTGTTAAGTCTTGTCTGAAGCATTTTGGGACAGCTGCAATACCAAGAGAGGTGCACCCTTTATGTTGAAGCTTGCACAAAGAGTGGAATACCATTCCCTTCCTACACAGGAGGTCAACACTTCTACAGATGGACAGAGGTACATATCTGATTTGAAAATCTGGAGCAATAGGTCAGGGAAAATAACAGAAAAGTCATGTAAGGTAAGCCCACAACCACCATCATATTGAATGGGGAGAAGATGAAAGTATTCTTCATCAAAATAAGAAGAAGGCAAGAATGCCCACTTTCTGATTTTGTTCAACTGAGTACTAAAAGCTTTAGTCAGAACAATCAGACAAAAGAAGGAAATAAAAGGTGTCCAAATTCAAACAGAAAAAAATCAATCTCTGTTTGCTGGTATTATGATCTCATACCTAGAAAATCCTGAAGACTGCTTAAAAAAATTCCTGGACTTAATAAATGAATTTAGTAAATCTCAAGTTACAAAATCAACACACATAAGTCAGTAGCACTGCTATACACCAGTAGTGACCAATTTGAGAATCAAATCAGGAATTTAATCCCATTTACAGTAGATGTGAAAAACATAAAATATATAGGAATATATTTACCAGGGAGGGGAAAGATCTTTACAAGGATAATTCCAAAACACTGATAAAAGAAACCATAGAGAACAAACAAATGGACAAATAACCCATGGCCATGGATTAGAAGAATCAACATTGCTAAAATGACCATATCACCCAAAGTAGTCTACAGAGATTCAACACAATCTCCATCAAAATACCAACATAATTTTTCTCAGAATTACAAAAAAAAGAAATACTAAAATTCATATGGAACCAAAAAGAATCTGAATAGCCATAGCAATCCTAAGCAAAAAGAACAAAACTTGAGGCATTAGGTTACCTGACTTTAAAATTATGCTACAAGGCTATGATAACCAAAACAGTATGGTACTGGTGCAAGGGCAGACACATGAACCAATGGAACAAAATAGGGAATTCAGAAATAAACCTAGCTACCTACAGCCAACTGATCTTTGACAAAGCAGACATAAATATACAATGGGGAAAGGACACCTTATTCAACAAATGGTGCTGGGGAATGGGATAGTCACATGCAGTAAAACAAATCTTAATCCTTTTCTTTCACCATATGCAAAAATTAACTGAAGATGAATTAAAGATTTAAATGTCAGATCTGAAAACAAAAAAAAATCTAGAAGAAAACCTAAGGAAAGCTCTACTGGACATTGTCTTTGACAAAAAATCTATGGCTTAGACCCCAAAAGCATATGCAGCAAAAAGAAAAATAATGACTGAGACATAATTAAATTTAAATCTTCTACACAATAACAAAAAAAAGAAAACAGAGAAAACAAGCAGCTGTCAGGATGGGAGAAAATATTCACAAACTACATCCAACAAAGGACTAATATCCAGAATCTACCAAAAACTCATACAAATCAGCAAGAAAGAAAATCATTGAAAAATGGGCAAATAGCATGAACAGACTGTCTCAAAATAAATATGCACCCAACACAGGAACTGAACCAGGTTTTATAAAACAACTACTAAGTGATCTAAGAGAGGACATTGTTTCTCAAACAATCATAGTTGGAGACATAAATACCCCCACTAACAGCTTTAGATAGATCATAAAGGCAGAAAACCAACAAACAGATCCGAAATCTTGGCTCAACACACCATTAAATGGATTTACTAGACATCTACAGTACACTTCACCCAACATCTACTGAGTATACATTCTACTCATCAGTACATGGAACACATTACAAAATCTATTAGACTCTTGGACATAAATCAAGTGTGAACAAATTTCAAAAGGCAGAAATGATGCCACGTATCTTCTCAGATCACAATGGAATAAAAATAAATATCGCCACCAACAAGATCCCTCCAAAACACACAAAGTTGTGGACACTAAACAACATGCTATTGAACAACTTCTGGGTGAACAAGGAAATCAAGACCAAAATAAAAATATTTCTGGTAATAAACAAAAATAAAGACACATCTTATCAGAAACTCTGGGATGCCATGAAAGCAGTATTAAGAGGAAAATTCACAACATTGCATGCACACATCAAGAAAACAGAAAGATCACAAATAGAAAGTCTAATGTCACACCTAACGGAGCTGAAAAGGCAAATTCACCTAAATCCTAACTTCAGCAGAAGAATCCTCATCAGTGAGACAAAATTACAATTGCAGGATATAGAAGACAATAATATTTTTTAAAAAGAGATTAAGACAAAAATCTGGTCTTCTGAAAGAATAAATAAGATTGATTGACCTCTGACCAGATTGACTTTAAAGAAGAGAGAGAAAGTCCAAATAAACACAATTAGAAATGCAGAAAGCAAAGTCACAACTGACCCTGAAGAAATTCCAGTTTATCAGAGATTACTATAAAAACATGTATGCAAATAAATTAGAAGCCCTAAAGGGACTGTAGAGCTTTCTGACATCATAAAAACTTTCCAGGTTGAAACAAGAAGAAATTTAAACTATAAACAGACCAATAACAGTACAGGAAATTGACTCAGTCATAAGAAATCTACCCACCAGCCAGGCTCGGTGGCTCAGCCTGTAATCCCATGCTTTGGGAGACTGAGGTGAGTGGATTGCCTGAGTCCACGGGTTCGAGACCCACCTGGGCAACTTGGCGAGACCTCATTTCTACAATAAATAATAATTAAAAAAAAATTAGACAGGCATGGTAGCGCACGCCTGTAGTTCCAGCTACTTGGAAGGCTGAGGTGGAAGGATCACTGGAGCCCAGCAGGTAGAGGCTGCAGTGGCCAGGAGCAGCCACTGCAATCCAGTCTGGGCAACAAAGTGAGACTCCAACTCAAAAACAAAAACAGAAACAAATCTACCCACCAAAAAGCCCTAGACCTGATAGTTTCCCAGCTGAATTCTACAAATCATACAAGGAGGAGTTGATACCAATTCTATCAAAAGTATTACAGGCAATCAAGAAAGATGGAATGCTCCCCAACTCATTTTATGAAGCCAACATCATTCTGATTTCCAAACCTGGCAAAGACCCAACAAGGAAAAGAAATTACAGGCCTAAACATAAATGCAAAAATTCTTAACATGATTCCAGCAAATCAGATCCAATAACACATCTCAAGGATCATCCACCATGAACAGGTGGGTTTCATTCCTTAGATGCATGGCTGGTTCAACATTCACAGGTTCATAAACATAATTCAGCACATTAAGAGATGTAACACCAAGAACAGCATGATTATAATCATTAGACACAGAAAAAGCATTTGACAAGAACCAACATCCCTTCTTTATAAAAAATATTTCAGCACCTAGGCATAGAATGAATATCCCTCAAAATGGTAAGAGCCATCTTTGATAAACTCACAGTCAACATTTTGTTCAATGGACAGAAGTTGAAAACATTCCCCCTAATACTGGGACAAGACAAGGGAACCTACTCTCACACCTCATGTTCAACATAGTGTGAAAGTCCTAACCAGAGCACTTAGTCAAAAGAAGGAAATCAGGGGTATTCAAATAAGAAAAGAGGAAGTCAAGCTGTTTCTCTTTGTGGGCAATATAATTCTATACCTTGAAAACCCTAAAGAGTCTGTCAAAAGCCTACTCACACTGATAATTGACTTTGATAAAGTCTCTGGTTACAAAATCAATGTGCAAAAGATAGTTGCATTTCTATACATCAGCAACAAGGAGGCAGAGAACCATATAAAAATCCCATTCACAATAACCACACACACACACAAAAATGGCATACCTTGGCATTCTACTAACCAGAGAACTGAAAGATCTTTGCAATAAGAACTAGAAAACACTGCTAAAAGAGCCAAGGCTGACAAAAATGGAAACCCATTCCATGCTCATTAATTGGAAGAATCAATTGTGAAGATGTTCATCCTACCCAAGACAATGTATAGATTCAATGCAAAAACCATTAAATTACCAGCATCATTTTTCTCAGACCTGGAAATGACAATACAGAAATTTATACAGAAATAAAAAAAAAGCACAAATAACCAAAGCAATCCTTAGTAAAAGAAACAAAGTAAGAGGTATCACACTTGCAGACTTTAAATTTTACTACAAGGCTACAGTAACCAAAGAATCCTGGTATTATTACAAGAATAGGCACATGGACCAATGGAACAGGACAGAGATTCCAGAAGCAAAAACTTGGTCTCTCAATCAAGTCATCTTTGATAAACTTACCAATAACAACCACTAGAGAAAGGAAGCCATGTTTAGCAAATAAAGCTGGGAAAACTAACTGACTACAAGCAGAAGAATGAAACTGGATCCCTACCTATTACCATATTTTTAAAAAACTGAAAATGAATCAAAGACCAAAATGTAAAACTTCAAACTATAAGAATTCTAGAAGAAAATGTAGGAAACACCCTTATGCATATCAGAATAGGCAACAAATCATTGACCAAATCCCCCAAAGCAAATACCATAAAAGCTAAGATAGACAAATGGGACTTCATCAAACTGAAAAGCTTTTGAACAGAAAAAGAAACCATCAAGAGAATGGGAAGTCAACCTACAGAATGAGAAAAAAATTGCCAATTATGTGTCTGACAAAGATCTAACATTCAATATCTATAAGGAACTCAAGTGAGCTGAAAGAATAAAAACAAACAGCCCTATTAAAAAGTTGACAAAGCATATGCTAAGACATTTTTCAAAACAAGATGTACAAGCATCCAATAGGCACATGAAAAAATGTTCAGCTTCACTAATTGTCAGAGAAATGCAAATCAAAACTACAATGAGATACCACCTACCTCCAGTAAGGATGGCCATTATTAATAAATCAAAAAACAATAGATGCTGGCACGAGTATGGAGAAAAGGGAATGCTTCTACACTGTTGATGGGAGCACAAGATAAGTTAACATCTATGTAAAGCAGTATGTTTATTTCCACAAGAACTAAAAGTTGACTTTCTATATGATCAAGCAATTCCTTTCCTGGGAATATACTCATAAAAGCATAAATAGTTCTACGAAAAAGACACCTGCACACAGATTTTTATAGTTGCACTACTCACAATAGCAAAAGCATGGAACCAATACTACTTTCATCAAAAGTGAACTGAATGAAGAAAATGTGATACATATACATAATGGAATATTATGCAATCAAAAGAACAAAATTATGGACTTTGTAGCAAATTGGATGGAGTTGGAGACCATCAAACTTAGTGATCTATCACAGAAACAAAGATCTGAATACATGTTCTCACTCATAGTGGGACCTGAAAATTAATCACAATAGCACAAGGGAAGGATTATCAGTAACTGAGCACATCCAAGGGAGGGAGGGAAGGAAGGGGACACCAGACTACAGAAAGGGTACCTGGTTGTTTAGTTAATCCTTACTTGTACCCCACATCTCTATAATAAAATAATTTTTTTAAAGAGTTAATAGTCGAGCTTCCATATAATCCGGCAATCCCTCTTCTTGGAATGTACTCAGAGAAACGTAAATCACTCTACAAAAAGATACCTGTACACATGTTTGTATAGCCACTCTATTCACAATAGAAAACCATGGAACCAACCCTACTGTTATCAAAAATGGACTGGCTAAAGAAAATGTGGCACATATACATAATGGAGTATTACACAGCCCTAAAGAAGAACAGAATCATGGATTTTGCAGTAAATTGTACAGAACTGGAGACCATAATACTAAGTGATCTATCACAAAAACAAAGAACTAAATACTGCATGTTCTCATTCAAAAGTGGGTCCAGAACAGTAATCACATTAGCACAAAGCAGGGATCAGCAGTGCCGGGTACTGGTAGAGGAGGGAGTTATGGAGGAGGGTGGGAACACATAACAACACAGAGTACTTGGTCCTAACCAGGGGGAGTGAGGGCCAGTTAGAAACACAAACTTTACCTGTATGCAACCAACTTATGTAGTTAATCCTCATTTTTATCCAACATCTCTATAATAAAATAAAATTCAATTAATAATAAACAAATAAAGAAGATATACACATGGTCAACAAATATACTTTATTCATTTTTTTTTTTTTGAGTTGGAGTCTCACTCTGGCTCCCAGACTGGAGTGCAGCGGCCGCTTCCGGCCACCACAGCCTCGACCTGCTGGGCTCCGGCGATCCTTCCTCCTCAGCCTTCCGAGTAGCCAGAATTACAGGCATGCACTACCATGCCTGGCTGATTTTTTGATTTATTGTGGAGATGAGGTCTCACTGCCTGGGCGGGTCTCGAACCCACTGCCCGGGCGGGTCTCAATCCACTCACCTCAGCCTCCCAAAGGCGCAGTATTACAGGCTGAGCCACCGAGCCCGGCTCAAATATACTTTAAAATGTTCTACATCCCTAGTCATCAGAGGAATGCAATTTGTTGATTTGAGACAGTCTCACTCTTTTGCTCAGGTTAGAATACAGTGGTATGGTGATAGTTCACTGCAGCTCCAAACTCCTGGGCTCAGAGATCCTCCTTTCTCAGTATCCCAAATTGCTGGAATTACAGGGATGAGCCATGGCACCTAGCTTGGAAATGCAAATTAAAACCATAGTGAGGTAACATCTTACACCAGTCAAAATGATCATTACTAAAAAATCAAAAAATAACAGATGTTGGTACAGATATGGTAAAAAGGGAACACATAACATTGTTGGTGGAAATGTAAATTAGTACAACTTCTATGATAATCAGTATGGATATTTCTCAAAGAACTAAAAGTAGATTTGCCAATTGATTCAGCAATCCTACTACCTGCTATCTACCCAAAGGAAAAGATATCATTATTCAAAAAAAGATGCCTGAACTCACCTGATTAATGAAACACAACTTACACTTGCTAACATATGAAATCAATTTAAATGTCCATTAACTGATCAATGGATAAAAAATTAGATAGTATGTAGATAGATTCTCTCCCCCACCATACACACACTATGGTATTCTATTCCATCATTAAAAAATGTCTTTTGCTGCAATTTGGGTGGAATTGAAGACCATTATCCTAAGTGAATTAATGCAGGAACAGAAAACCAAATACTATGTATTCTCACTTATAAGTGGGAGTTTAGCTAAGCATCTGAAAAGGCATATCAAATAGTATAATGGATATTGGAGACTCAAAAGGAGGAGAGTTGAATAGGTAGGAGCTAAAAATTCACTTAAGAGGTACAATGTGTGTAGGAATGGGTGTGGGTAAGCTTGAAGTCTAGACTTCTATATCAGTGTACTATACCTCCATGTAGCAAAAGCATTTGAATCTCTATAAGTATTGAAATAAAGCAATAATAATAAGGGTAGCATACAAAATTATATAAAAGTTAAATAATATGCTTCTGGATGACCAGTGAATGAAGGAAGAAATTAAGAATAAAATTTTTTAAAACCTTAAAAATGAAAATAGAAATACAACACACCAACAACCATCAGACACATCAAAAGCAGTACTAAGAGGAAAGTTTATAACAATAAACAACTGCATAAAAAATCTGAGGCTATTTCAAATAAACAACCTAACAATGAACCTTAAGTAACTAGAAATGCAAGAAGAAAACAAGCTCAAATTAGTAGAAAGAAATAATAAAGATTAGAGCAGAAATAAATTAAATCATGACTAAAAAATACAAAAGATCAAAAAACAGAAAGTTGGTTTTTTGGAAAGATAGACACAATTGACACACTTTTTTATTATGTTTTAAATATGTGGGGTACAATTCAGAGTTAGGTATACAAATGATCATTATACAGGTACCCTTGTTGATGAGGTGGGTCCCCTCTTCTCTCTTCCCTAGCAGTTTCTCACTACTGTCTATCCCTTTCTGAAAACTATTGGCTAGAGTAAGAAAAAAAGAGAGAAGACCTAAGTAAATGAAATCAGAAACAAACAATAGACATCATAATGAATACCAGAGAAATACAAAGGATTGTCAGAGACTACTATATGCCAATGAATTCAGAAACCTAAAGGAGATGTTTAAATCCCTGGACACATACAACCTACCAAAGTTGAATCAAGAAGAAAGAGAAAAACCTAATAAGATCAATAACAAGTAACAAGATTAAATTAATAATAAAAAGTCTCCTAACAGCCAGGCTCAGTGGCTCAGCCTATAATCCCATTATTTGGGATGCCAAGGTGAATGGATTGCTTGACCCTGTAGGTTTGAGACCCACCTGGGCAACTTAGCGAGACCTCATCTCTACAATAAATCAAAAAATTAACCGAGCATGGTAGTGTGCACCTGTAGTTCCAGCTACTTGGAAGGCTGAGGCAGAAGGATCGCCGGAGCCCAGCAGGTCGAGGCTGCAGTGGCCGGGAGTGTGCCACTGCACTCCAGTCTGGGTGACAGAGTGAGACTCCAACTCAAAAAAAAAAAAGTCTCCTAACAAAGAGAAGTCCATGACCAAATGGCTTTACTACTGAATTCTACCAAACCTTTAAAGAACAATCAATATCAATTGTTCTCAAACAATTTTTTTAAAAAGTGAAGCAGAGGCATTTTTTCTTAACTCATTCTATGACCCAGACAAGAACAAAATAAAAAAAACAAACAAAAAACCAAAAGCCATTATCTCTGATGAACATAGACACAAAAATCCTCAACAAAATACCAGCAAAACAAAACAAACAACATATCCAAAAGATAATACACCGTGGTCAAATGGAATTTATTCCAGAAATGCAAGGATGGTTCAACATATGCAATTCAATAAACTTCACATATCACATCAATAGACTGGAGGGCAAGAATTATAAAACAATTTCAATGAATACAGAAAAGGCTTTGATAAAATTTGACATTCTTTTGTGATAAAAACTTTTAATAAATTAGGTATAAAAGGAAAATATTACAACATAATAAAGCCCATATGTGATAAAGCCATCACTAAAATCTTACTGAATGAGGAAAAACATTCAACTTTTTTTCCCTGGGAGAAAAAGCTTTCAGAATTGTAACAAGACAAAGATACTCAATCTCAACACTGTTATTCAATACAATCCTAGAAGTTCTAGACAGAGTAATTAGGCAAGCGAAAGAAATAAAGGATCTCCAAAATGAAAAAGAGGAATCAAAATTTTTCCTGTTTGCAAATGATCTTGATCTTATATATAGAAAAACCTTTGAAACCTACCAAAAAAACTTAGTAAAGTTGCAGGATACAAAACGTATATACAAAAAAAATGAGTAGCATATCAGACTGGCACGGTGACTCATGCCTATAATTCCACAACTTTGAGAGGCTGAGGTGAGAGGATTGCCTGAGCCTAGTGGTTGGACACCAGCCTGAGCAGCATGACGAGACCTCATTTCTACAATAAATAAAGTAAAAACTACCTGGGTGTGAAGACACATGCCAGTAGCCTCAACTACTTGGAAGGCCGAGTTGGAAGAATTACCTGATCGCAACAGGTTGAGGCTATGGTAGCCATGATCCTATCACTGCACTCCAGCCTGGTCACAGAGGGAGACCTAGGCCAAAAAATAAAAAGTAGCATATCAATGCACAAACAGTGAACTAACGGAAAAAGAAGTCAAGAAGGTAATTCAATTAATAATAGCTACAAAAAAAATAAAATGGCTAGAAATAAATTTAACCAAGAAGGTGAAAGACCTCTATAAGAAAACTACAAAACACTGATGAAAGAAAATGAAGAGTGTAAACACAAATAGAAAGATATATGCTCATAGACTGGAAAAAATTAATATTGTTGAAATGACAACACTACACAAAGCAACCTACAGATTTAATGTAATTGCTATCAAAATACCAATGACGCTCTTTACAGAAATAGAAAAATAAATCCTAAAATGTGCATGGAACTACAAAAGACCCTAAATAGTCAAAGCAATCCTAAGCAAAAAGAACAAAGCTCGAGGTATCACACTACCAGAACTCAAAATATACTACAAAGCTGTAACAAGCAAGATAGCATTGTAATCGCATGAAAGCAAACACTTAAACCAGCAGAACCAAACAGTAATGCACATATCTATAGCCAACCAAGTTTTGACAAGGATGCCAAGAACACTTGCTGAAAAAGGACACCTTCTTCAATAAATGGTTCTGAGAAAACTGGATATCCACATGAAAAATAATTAAACTAGACCCCAAATCTCTCACTCTATACAAAAAAACAACTCCAAATGGATTGAATACCTAAATGTAAAAACTGAAATATTAAAACTACTAGAAGAAAACTTTAAAAAATGCTTCAGGACATGAGTCTGAGAAACATTTTCTGAATGAGACCTCAAAAGCATAAGCAAAACTAAATAAATTTGACTATATCAACCTAAAATATATTCTGCATAGTAAAGGAAAACTCAACAGAATGAAAACAACCTACAGAAAGATGGAAAATATTTGCAATTACTCATTTGACAGGAAATTAATGTCCAGAATATAGAAGTAACTCAAACAACAAAGAGAATCTGATTTTGAAATGGACAAATAATCTAAGAAGACATATCTCAAAAGAAGACACACAAATGGCCAATAAAACTATGAAAAAAAATACTCAACATCACTAAACATTAAGGAAATGCAAATCAAAACTACAATGAGACATCATTCCCTCCGTGTTAGGATAGCTATTATCAAAAAGCTCTTCTCCCCTCAAAAAGAAAAGAAAAGCATGCTTGTGAGAATGTAGAGAAAGGAGAATTCTTATACACTGTTGATGAGAATTTAAACTAGTTTAGCCACTATGGAGAAGAGGGAGACGATTGCTCAAAAAAATACAATATGAACCAGAAATCCTGCTACTGGGAATTTATCCAAAGGAAAAGAAACCATTACATTGAAGAAACATTTTTATTCTTATATTTACTGTATCACTATTTACTGTAGCCAGAAATTATATCAACCTAGTTGTTCAACAAAAAATGAATGGATCAAGAAAATGAGGTATATATACATCATGAAATACTACTCAGCCATAAAAAAATGAATGAAATACTGTCATGTATGGCAACCTGGATTGAACTAAAAGACATTATACTAAGTGAAGTAAGCCAGGAACAGAAAGTTAAACACCACATGTTATCATTCTTATGTGGAAACTTAAAAATGCTTTTCTCACAGAGACAAAAATTAGAACAGAGGAAGAGTAAAGGGAGGGAATGGACAGGGAGATATTTGTCCATAGATATAAAATTACAGCTATATAGATAGAATAAATATTAGTGTTTTATACCACTGCAGAATGATTATAGCTAAAAATAATGTATTATTCAAATAGCTAGAAAGAGGACATTGAATGTTCCCAGTGCAAAGAAATAATAAATGTATGAGATGGTGCATATACTCATTAGTCTGATCTTATCACTATTCATTATATGTATTGAAACATCACCATATAGCCCCATGAATATGTACTATTATTGTTTGTCAATTAAAAAGCAAAATAAATTTTTAAAAATTAGTAACAGACCAAATTTAACAACACATTAAAATACCATCTACCATGATTAATTAAGTGTGTTTTATCCCAGGGATGCAAGGATAATTCAACATACACAAGTCAACAAATATCACGCATCACTTTAGCAGAATTAAGGACACAAATCATAAGATAATTTCAATAAATGCAAAAAAATTCACAAAATTCAACATGATTTCATCATTTTAAAAAACCTCAATAAATTAGGTACAAAAGGAATGTACCTCAAAATAATATAGGCCATATATGATAAACCCGCTGCTAACACCATCTCAATGGGGCAAAGTTGAAAGCTTCTTCTCTAAGATCGAAAACAAGACAAGGATTTCCACTCTGCACACTTCTATACAATAAAGTACAGAAAATCTAAGCCAGAACAATTAGGCAAGAGAAAAAATGAAAGAGATGAAAATTGGAAAGAAAAAAGTTCAATTATCTCTGTTTGCAGATGACATGATATATATAGAGAATATCCCAAAGACTTTACAAAAGAATTCCTAGAAGTGATTTAAAAATTTAGTAAAGTTACAGAATACAAAATCAACTTGCAAAAATCTGTAGAATTTCTATACACTACAGCAAACTCAAGATAACAATCCTGTTTATAGTACCTACACAAAAATATTCAGGAATAAATTTAATCAAGAAGATGAACATATTCTCTGTTTGCAGATGACATGATTTATATAGAGAAAATCCCAAAGACTTCACAAAAAAATTCCTAGAAGTGATTAACTGAAGACTATAACTCATTAATGGAAGAAATTGAAGATGACACAAATAAATGAATAAATATTCCTTCTTCATGAATTATAAAAATGTATATTGTTAAAATATAACTCAAGGACATCTACAGATCCAATGTAATCTCTATCAAAATGCCAATAACTTTTTTTTCACACAAATAGAAAAAAATACAATCCCAAAATTTGTATGGAACCACAAGAGACCACAAATAGCCAAGTAATCTTGATGAAAAAGAACAAAGCTATAAACACCATACTATGTGACTTCAAAATATACTACAAAGCAACAGTGTCTAAAATAACATAATGGTAGCATAAAAACAGACACATAGACTGATGGAACACACTAGTGAAGCCAGACAAAAATCCAGGCCTTTGCAGACAACTGATCTTCAACAAAGATCAAGGACTCTCATTGGGGAAGGGACACCCTCTTCATTAAATGGTTTTGGGAAAGCTAAATATCCATAAGTAGAAGAATGAAATTAGAATCTTATCTCTCACCACTTAAAAGCATCAACTCAAAATGGTTTGAAGACTTAAAAATGTAAGACCCAAAGCTATGAAACTACTAAAAAAAACCAGAAAAAACACCTCAAAAGATTGGGTTGGGTGAGATTTTTTTAAACATGCTCTTGAAAACACAGGCAACAAAAGCACAGATAGACAAATGGAATTAAATCAAACACAAAAAGGTTCTGCACAACAAAGAAAATAATCAACAGAGTGAAGAGACAACCTATACATAGGAGAAAATATTTGCAAACTAGTATGAAAATATACAAATTATTTACATCTGATATAGGGTTAACATCCAGAATATATATAAAGAACTCAGACAAATTAATAGTAAAATACTCGCAAATAATACAATTTTTAAATGGGCAGAAGATCTGAATAGACATTTTTTAAAAGAATACATACAAATGGCCATCAAATATGCAAAAATGTGCGCAACATTACTAATCACCTGGGAAATTTAAATCAAAACTACAATGAAATATAATCTCATCCCAGTTAAAATGACTATTATCAAAAAAGACCAAAGTAAAAAATCCTTAGGAAGTTGTGGAGTAAGGGGAACTCTTATACACTATTAGTTTAAACAAATTAATGCAGCTGTTATAGACAGTATTATAGAGGTTCCTCAAAAAATTTTAAAAAATAGAATAAGCATTTAAGTCTAATAAATTCACTACTTGGGGATATCCAAAGGAAGTTAAATCGGTATGTCAAAGAGATATCTGCATTCCCATACTTACAGCAGCATTATTCACAATAGTCAACTAAAAATCCAACAGATGAATAAGGAAAATGTGATGTATATATACTCAATGAAATGCTCTTCAGTTTTTTTTATATAATGAAACCGTGTCATTTGTGACAACATTAATGAACTTGGAGGACATTATGCTAAGTGGAATAAGCCAGGAAAAGAAAGATAAATATCTCATTATCTCACTCATATGTGGAATCTAAAACAGTTGCTCTCATAGAGTTAGAGAGTAGAATGGTGGTTACTAGAGGCTTGGGGTGTTGAGGGATGGGGAATTGGGAATATGTAGATCAAAGATTAATATCCATAAGTAGAAGAATGAAATTAGAATCTTATCTCTCACCACTTAAAAGCATAAGTTAATAAAAGGAATAAGTTCAAAAGAACTATATATTGCATGGTGACTGTAGTTAATGGTATTATATTGTATTATTGAGAAATGCAAAGAAAAGGATGTTAAGTAGTCTCACCACAAAAATGATAACTAGTTGAGGTAATGCACTTGTTAACTAGCTAGATTTATTCATTCCACAATATATATGCATACTTCAAAACACTGTCGTACAATGTAAATTCATATAATTTTATATGTCAATTTAAAAATAATAATTAATTTGAAAAAAGAATAAAGGAACAAATGACAATTTTAATCCAATCATTAAATGATTACATTAAGTATAAATACTTGCAACACTCTACTTAAAAGGCAGAGATTTCGAAATTGCATACAAAAAGTAAGAACTATCTATACACTTCCAAAAATAAAATCCAAAAAGCAAGACTCTTCCAAAAAGAAAAAAATATTTTTTTAGGTCCCAGTCTCACTCTGTTGCCCAGGCTGGAGTGCGGTGACATGATCACAGCTCCCCACAGCCTCAAACTGCTAGGCTCAAGCAATCCTCCCACTTCAGCCTCTGCAGACCTGGGACTACAGGTGAACACTACCTGGCTAATTTTGGAGGGTTTTTTTGAGACGATGTCTCACTATGTTGCCCAGGCTGGTCCTGGACACCTGGGCTTAAGCAATTCTATGACCTTGGCCTCTCAAAATTCTGGGATTACAGGCATGAGCCATTGAGCATGATCCCACTTAAATATAAATAGGTAAGATAAAAGTAATAGAGACAAAAAATATACATGATGCAAACACTATCAAAGGAAATTTACAGTGATTACATTTTGCCAGAAAGTGTAGACTTCAGAGAAAATATTATAGGAGAGAAAGACATTATATAAAAATGAAGGAATTAATTCAATGAAAAATGTAAGTATGTACAAAAGCATAGCTTCAATATACATTTTTATTGTTATTAAAAGAAGACTATAGAACTGACAGAATAGAAAATTCCACAAATGTAGTAGAAGACAAGAGCCCTTCTCCCTAAGTGATTGATAAAACAAGCAGACAGAAAATTAACTAAGATACAGAAGACTGGAATAACAGTATTAGAAACCTTAATCTAATTGATAGTTATAGAGCACTTTATCCAACATCAGCACAAAACACATTATTGTCAAGTACACATGAATCTCTATTAAGATAGACTATTTTGTGTGCCATAAAACATGTCTCAACAAATTTAATAGAATTTAAAACATATAAAATGTGTTTTCTAAATTCACTAAAATTAAAACTAAAATAAATAATAACAATATGTCTTTAAATTTCCACAAATATTTGAAAGTTAAATAACATTTTTAAGTAGTTCATGAAAAAAACACAAGAAAGTAAAATATTTTTAAATTAATAGAAATGATAACTTTCAACACTTTCTTAAAAATTAAGAACATGCTTAGAGAAAATTGTATAGTATCAAATGATTTTTATTAGAAATAGAAGCATTCAAATTAAAAATTGAAGGGTTTCCCTATAAAAAACTAAAAGAAGAAAAATTAAATTTATTATAGGAAGAAGAAAATAAATACTAGAGGTATGATCAAAATGAATTAAATAAAATATATAAAACAATAGGGGAAAATGAACCAAAACCCAATTCTTTATATAAATCAATACAATTGATAAAGACCTAGCAGACTAAGGGGGAAAGAAAGAGAGAGAGAGGGAGGTGGGGGCAGAGATGTAAACGATGAATACCAAAGATGAAAGAGGAGACATTAATACAGACATATTTGATAGCATAGTACAAATGGAATCCCTGAAAGACATAAACTAAACAAAAGACTACACACATTATGATTCCATTTATATGATATTTTGAAAAGCAGAAGTATAGAGACAAAATCATATCAGCTACTGCCCAAACTTTAAGCTTTGTGGAAATTATTAACTAAAAAATCATAGGAAATCCTTTTGAACTGATGAAAATATTCTATATCTAGACTTTGGTTGTGGTTATATGAGAATATAGATAAAATATATCAAACAGTACATCTAAAATTAGTGATTTTTAAAAAAAGATCCAAGGAAAAGGCATGTCTAGATATGATACTTGGAACTGTGGAGACCATCTTGCCATCCTAATGGGAGTTTGTGTGTGAAAGAACAAATTAGGAGGGAAAATCTGGGTCCTTGATGATATTTTTGACACAATTAATTAGCCATCCATGTAGCTACTCTTTTCAAGGATTCCTTAATGTATGCCATAATAAATTTCCCTCATTCAAAAATATGTATATATATTCAATTGTATAAGGCATATATTAAGAAACTGTTTATACAGAAATGATTTGGCTCTCAAAATTTGAACAAGGAGCAAGTATATTTACATATCAACAAGAATGCATAAGTAAAAACTATTATGTGGTGACCATGTATTACTGCTTTTTCTGTCACTCTTCATTTTAATTTTTTTTTAAATTTATTATAGAGTTATGGGATACAAGTAAGGATTAACTACACAAGTAGGCTGAATGAAGGTGAAGTTTGGGCCTCCAACTGGCTCTCACTTCCCCTGGTTTGAACCCGGTAAACTTTTCTCCCTCCCTCCCCTGGCAGAGCCCAGCAACTGCCAATCCCTTCCTTGTGCTAATGTCATTAATGTTCAAGTCCCACTATGAGTGAGAAATGTGCAGTATTCAGTTCTTTATTTCTGTGATAATTCACTTAGTATGATGGTCTCCAACTCCATCCAATTTGCCGTGAAGTCCTTAATTTTGTTCTTATGTCTGTGTAATACTCCATCTTGTATATGTACCACATTTTCTATATTTTCAATGGGTAATAGTGTTGGTTCCATGTTTTTGCTATTGTAAATAGTGTGGCTATAAACATGTGTGTGCAGGTATCGTTTTTGTAGAACAATTTATGTTCTTCTGGATATATTCCCAGTAGAGGAATTGCTGGATTGTAAGGAAGTTCAATTTTTAGTTCTTTTAGGAATCACCACACTGCTTTACATAGAGGTTAACCTAGCGTGCACTCCCATCAACAGTGTAGAAGTACTCCTTTTTCTCCACACTCACACAAGCATCTGTTTTTGTTTTGTTTTTTGACTTAAAATGATGGTCATTCTCACTGGAGTTAGGTGGTATCTTATTGTATTTTGGGTCACATTTCTCTGATGATTAGTGAGGATGATCATTTTTCCTTTGCCTGTTGGCTGTTTGTATATCTTCTTTTGAAAAGTGTCTATTCTTATCCTTTGCCCACTTTTTAATAGGGTTGTTTTTTTCCCTCTCATTTAAGTTGCTTATAGATTCTGGGTGTTAGACCTCTGTCAAATATATAATTAGCAATTTTTTTTCAAACTGTTTGAGCTGTCTCCTACTTTCTTGATGTTTCTTTTGCTGTGCAAAAGCTTTTCAGTTTGATGAGGTCCTCTTTGTCTATCTTAGCTTTTATGGCATTTGCTTTTGGGGATTTGGTCAAGGATTCATTGCCTACTCCAATGTGCATAAAAGTGTTTCCTACATTTTCTTCTAGGATTCTTATAGTTTGAAATTTTATGTTTAGGTCTTTGATTCATTTTTAGTTGATTTTTTAATAGGTAGGGGTCCAGTTTCATTCTTCTACTTGTGGTCAGCTAGTTTTCCCAACACCACTTGCTGAATGTGGCTGGTCTCCTTTCTCCAGTGGCTTTACTGAAGTTGAGTTTATTGAGAGACCAACTTTTTACTTCTGGAATTTCTGTCCTGTTCATTTTGCCTAGGTGCCTAGTCTTGTACCAATGCCAGGTTGTTTTGGTTATTGAAATTTTGTAATAAAGTTTATCGTCTGGAAGTGTGATAACTTCCACTTTAATATTTTGCTGAGATCTTTTTTGGCTATGTGTACTCTTTTTGTTGCCATATGAATTTCTGTATTATCTTTTTCAGGTATGAGAAAAATTTTGTTGGTAATTTGGTTGATATTGCATAGAATATGTAGATTGCCTTCGGTACAATGGACAGCTTGACAATATTGATTCTTCTTTTTAAAATTTTTAATTTTTTTATTTTAAAGATGTGGTGTACAATTCAGGGTTAGGTACACAAATGTTCATTATGCAGTACCCTTGTTGATGAGGTGTGCCCCCCCTTCCAAGGCAGATTCCCACTACTGCCAATCCCGCCTCCCGCCCCACCCCCAGCAGTTTTCCGCTACTGCCAATCCTTTTCTTATAGTATTACCATAATTGTTCAAAGTCCACTTATGAGTGAGAATGTGTGATACTTAGCTCTTTGTTTCTGTGAAAAATCACTCAGTACTATAGACTAATTCCATCCAGGTTGCTGTGAAGTTCATAATTGTATTCTTCTTTATAGGTATGTAATATTCTATCATGTATATATACCACATTTTTTTTTTTTTGAGTTGGAGTCTCACTCTGTCACCGAGACTGGAGTGCAGTGGCCGC
>NW_007099451.1:35550-56942 GCF_000164805.1 Carlito syrichta | reverse complement strand
ACCTGCTGGGCTCCGGCGATCCTTCCGCCTCAGCCTTCCAAGTAGCTGGAATTACAGGCATGCGCTACAACGCCCGGCTGATTTTTTGTTTTTTGATTTATTGTAGAGATGAGGTCTCGCTGTCCAGGCAGGTCTCAAACCCGCGGGCACAGGCAATCCACTCACCTCAGCCTCCCAAAGGCGTGGGATTACAGACTGAGCCACCGATCCCGGCTCTATACCACATTTTTAAATCCAGTTTTCTTTTAATGGGCAGCATGGTTGGTTCCATGTTCTTCCTATTGTGACAAGAGATGGAGATCAGTGGTATCCAAACAGGAAAGGAGGAAATCAAGTCATCCCTCTTTGCAGACAGCGTGATGCTATACCTTGAAAACCCAAGAGAATGTCAAAAACCTCCATGCACTGATAAAGGATTTTGGGAAAGTCTCAGGGTATAAAATCATTGTGCAAAAGACAGTCGCATTTCTATACACCAACAATAAACAGAAACTCAAATAAAAAAGCACAAACCCATTTACAATAGCCAGAAAAAAAAAAATCAAATACCTTGGCATCTTCCTAACCAGAGATGTGAAAGACCTTTACAATGAAAACTACAAAACACTGCTCAAAGAAATCAAAGATGACACAAACAAATGGAAAAATATTCCATGCTCTTGAATTGGAAGAATCAACAGTGTTAAGATGTCCATCCTACCCAAGGCAACTACAGATTTAACTTAATACCCATTCAATTGCCAGCAACAGTCTTCTCAGACTTGGAAACGACAATACAGGAACTCATATGGAAACATAATGGCCACCAATATTGATTCTTCTTATCAGTAAACATGGAATGGTTTTCTATTTGTTTGTGTCATCCTTGATTTCTTTCAGCAGAATTTTGTAGGTCTCATTGTAAAGATCTCTGGTTAAGTGGTTGCCAAGGTATTTTATTTGTGGTTATTATGAATAAGATTGTGTTTGTATTTGGTTCTCTGCTTATTGCTGCTGTATAGAAATGCAGTGTCTTTTGTACAATGATTTTGAACCTCAAGACTTTACCAAAGACAATTATCAGTGCAAGGAAGCTTTTGACAGACCTCTAGGGTTTTCAAGATAGAATCATATAATCTGCAAAGAGTGGATAGCCTAACTTTCTTTTTTCCTGTCGGGGTGTTCCTGATTTCCTTATCTTGCCTGATTGCTGTGGCTAGCTAACACTATGTTTAACAGGAGGGGTGAGAGTGGACATTCTTGTCTTGTTCCCATTCTTAGAGGGAATGTTTCTAATTTTTGCGCACTGAACAAAAGATTGGCTGTGGGTTTATCATAGATGGCTCTTACTATAATGAGGAATGCTCCTTCTATGCCTAGGTGTGCAAGGATACTTATCAAAAAGGAATGTTGGAATTTGTTGGATGCTTTTTTGACATCTAATATAATCATGTGGTTCTTGGTGTTACATCTGTTAATATGCTGAATTATGTTTATAGTCTTGCAAATGTTGAACTAGACCTGCATTCTAGGAATGAAGCCCACTTGGTCATGGTGGATGATCCTTGAGATATGTTGTTTATTCTGATTTGCTAGAATCTTGTTGAAAATTTTTGCATCTATGTTGATCAAGAAAGGTGTTCTGTAATACTCTTTCCTTTTGGGTTTTTTGCCAGCTTTGGTTATCAGAATAATGTTGGCTTTATAAAAAGAGTTGAGGAGCATTCCATCTCTCTTTATCACCTGGAATGCTTTCCATTAAATAAACTCCTTTGTATGTCTTGTAGAATTCAGGTGGGAACCCATTGAGTCCAGGGCCTTTTTGGTGCATAGATATTTTATGAGTGAGTTGATTTCCTAAATTGTTATGGGTTTGTTTAGAGTTTCAATTTCTTTTTGTTTCTACCTGGAGAGGTTGTATGATGTCCGAAAGTTTTCCTTTTTTTTTTTTTTCTTTTTTAGGTTTTCTAGTTTACTTGCATACAGATTTTTATAGTTATCTCTGATAATCTTCTGAATTTCTTCAGGGTCAGTTTTGACTTCACCTTTTGGGTTTCTAATTTTATCTAATTTTGTTGATATCTCTCTCTCTCTTTTTAGTCAATCTTATTTGTCTTTTCAAAGAAGCACTTTTGGTTTTGTTGATCTTTTCAATGATATTTTTCTTCTATTTCCTGCAAATATGATTTCATTTTGGTGATCTGGATAGTTAGGGTTTTAGTGATTTTACCTCTTCAGTACCTTTAGGTGTGACATTGGGCTATCTACTTGTGATATTTCTTTTTTCTTGATGTGTAAGTGGAATGCTATGAATTTTCCTCTTATCAATGATTTCATGGCATTTCAGGGAGTCTGATAAAATGTGTCTTTCTTTTGGTTTGTTTCCAGGAATCTTTTCATTTCTCTCTTGATCTTTGTGTTGACCCAGAAGTCATTCAACGGCATGTTTGTTAGTATCCATGTCTTTGTGTGTTCGAGGGATCTTGTGTGAGACAATAGTTATTTTTATTTCGCTGTGATCTGAGAAGGTGCATGATTTTTTTTTTATCTTTTGAAATTTGTTCACATTTGATTTATGTCTGAGAATGTTATCCATCTTGGAGTATGTCCCATGTACTAATGAATAGAAAGTATTCTCTGTGTTGTTGGGTAAAGTGTTCTGTAGACTCCTATTAAGTCCATGTGATCAAGTGTTGAGTTAAGGTTCCTGATCTTATTGATTTTTTGTTTAAATGTTCTACCTAAAACTGTTAATGGTGTATTTATACCCCCAACTATTGTGTGAGAGTCAAAGTCCTCTTTTAGTTCACTTAGTATTTGTCTTACAAAACCTGGTGCTTTTGTGTGGCTGCATATGTGTCTAGGAGGGATAGTTCTTGCTGGTGGACTGAGTGTTTAAAAATTATGGAATGTCCTTCTATGTTCTTTTTAACTTTTGATGGTTTGAAGGCTGTTTTGTCTGATATTATAATAGCTGCACCTACTTTTTTCCTTTTTCCTTTTGCCTCAATTGTCTTTTTTCAGTCTCCAATCTTGAGTCTGTGGGTGTCTTTTGCAGTGAGATGAGTTTTCTGGAAGCAGCAGACTGTTAGATCATGTTTTTGTATCTAGTTTGCCACTCTGTGTCTCTTCAGTGATGTATTTAGTTCATTCACATTCAAATCAATTATTGATATGTGAGAGTTGATCTCTGTGATAGGGCTCTTAAGGAATTTCTTTGTTTTCTTTTAACTTTTGTGATTATATATGTGTGTTTTTATTTTTGTGGGTGTTCTGTATGCTCTGTTAACTCTATGTTCTCCTCTACTTTTGTGATGTGCTTTGCTATTTTTTGTTTTTGTTTATGTTTTGTTTTTGTTTTCTGAACTCAACACCTTCTTAAACATCTCCTGAAGTACTGGATTGGAGTTGGTATATTCTCTTAGGAATTGGATGTCTGGGAAGTACTTTTATTCTTCAACACCGATGAAGCTTAACTTGACTGAGTAGAAATTTTTTGGTTGGAAGTGCTTATCTTTAGGAACATTAAAAGTTGGACTCCAATCCCTTCTGGTTCATAATGTTTCTGCAGATAAGTCTGGAGTGATTCTGATGGGTTTTCTCTGCTAGATAGTCTTACCTTTCTCTCTTGCTGCCTTTAGGATTTTTTTCTTTCACGCTTACTTTTTGTAGGCAGATTACTATGTGTTTTAATGATTGTCTTCTCATGTAATATTTTGCAGGGTTTCTCTGAATCTCTTGCACTTAGAATGTTGTCTCTCTAGCAAGATGAGGTAACTTTTCTTGATTGACATCATGGAGTATTTGTTCCATGGTGTTCTCATTTTCCCTTTCTGTTTCAGGGATACCCATCAGGCATAAGTTTGGCTTTTTGACAAAGTCACAAAACTCTCAGAGGCTTTGTTCCTTCTTTTTGAAATTTTTTCTATGTTTTTAACAGACTGTGGTAATTTCATACTGTGGTCTTCAAGTTCTGAGATTCTTTTCTCTGCTTGGTTGAGACTGTTTCCTATACATGTCATTTTGGTGTTAAAAGCGAGGATGGAGCTCTTTTATTTACATTATTTCAGAATTGACTTTTTAAAAATTGGTCAAATTCTGTACTATTTCTTTGAATTTCACTTCATGTTTCTCTTAGTTCCTGCTCATTTGTGTCATCATTTTCTGATTTCTGTGACTGTCATCTGAAGTAAGTAGTTCTGGGGAATTTCCATTGTTTGTGCTTTGATGGTTGCTTTTTTGTGCATTGTCTCATTAAAATTCTGAGTGAGAGAGGATGGGACTCCACCTTGTGAAGGTTCTTATTACTAAAGATTTTCTTTCCCACTGCTAGCCTAGTTGGACCAGTTTTTAGCCCCTACTGCACGTGGCTGATGGCTTGTGCCAGCTGGGAGGGGATAAACTGACCCAGTGCTGCCAGAATCACTTCCCCCCTCCTTCACCCAGGATGATCTCAGCTCCTGCACATGCCTAGCTCATAGTGGGGGATGGGGTACCCCAATTTCTGCATCTGCCTTTTTGGTCTCTGTATGTTCAGGGAGATCCCTGCTGGTTGTGGGGAGACTAACTCTTGCAAATGTGTTCAGGGTGCCTCCTTTAATTGCAGGCTGGATCCCCACTCTCTGCCCTGCCCCACAAGAGAGGTGTTAGTCTGTTATTTTACCAGGTGCCGGCAGTGGGCAAGTCAGTTAGATTCATCCTGCAGGTAGGTCTTCTCCACACAAGTTCTGTTCCCTGTTCCAACTGGGATCTGGTGCCCATCACTGCATCTCAGCCAGGCCTCCTCCACCTTGAAACTGATGTTTCATACACTGTTAGGAGGGAGTGAACTGACTCAAAACATTTTATAATCACTCGCCCCTCTCTTCCAAACAGACATTTTTTCCTGTGTGCACCTGGCACAGGGTGGGGGATGGGACATCTCAAAAGATAAATTTTAAGTAACCAAAGATTATTTATTAATTACTTCAATTTAAAATTAGACTATCTTAATTAGCTATGAATTTTGGTATTAAACCTTAAGTTAAAATAAGAGAACAATAAAGTCATGTGGATATTATACATTTATTAGATAAATAAAACACACTAAAATTTTACTCTGATGATGCAAGTTGAATAACAATACAGGTACATGTAATTTGCAGCATTGCCCAAAGGATGGGTAAAATAACTATTTCCTTAAACAAAGATAAAAGTTAACAATTCATTTTAGATGAAAACACATATGTGCAGTTTGCAGTTTTTCTTTACATGTAAATAGCCTTAAATGTTCTTAGATATAATTATATATATATATATGCACATACAATTGTATAATATTTGTAATATATGTGTATATACCATATATACATGTTGTAGCATTAGCTCACATTATTATGAGGGCTGAGAAGTCTTATCTACCATCTACAAGCTGGAGACCCAGGAAAGTCAGGAGTATAATTCTGAGGATTGATGGTGTAAGTCCCAGTCAAAGGCAGAAGACTGATATTACAGAATAAGCAGTTGACTAGAGAGACCGGCTGACTTTCCCCTTTTCTTTTGTTAATGTTCTATTCAAGCCCTCAACAGATTGGATGTATATATGTGTCTGTGTGTGTATATTAATTAGATGTGTGTGTGTGTGTGTCCTATTGGTTCTGTTTCTCTCTGGAGAACTCCAACTAATACAAATACCAACTAATAATGTAGAAGAAATGACATAACTAGAAAAATCAGAACTTAATAGCCAACATAGCATTAGTAATTTAGTTCAGAAACATTTTTTACCACATAGTCTACAAAAATAGCTATATTATTTCCTCCCTGTACACAATGCTTTTCTTCACACCAAGATGTGAACTGAATTTAGCTTATTTCCTTACACATAGAGTACACTGGAAGCAATGTTCTGGGACTTCCAATTCTAGGTCATGAGTACCTTGAAGTTTCCACCTTGGTCTTTTAGAAAAGACACTCTTGGGACTTTCTCTCTCTCTCTCTCTCTCTCTCTCTCTCTCTCTCTCTCTCTCTCTCTCTCTTTCTCTCTTTGATTCTTTCTGTCTCGGTCTGTCAGTCTCTCTCTCTCTCTCTCAGAATTTAGTCATTATAATATATAAGAAGCTTAAATTATGTCAAAAGGTCATGGTTGGAAGTTTCTATTTGGTAACACCAGCTGAACTTCCAACTGAAAACCAGATTCAACTTTCAGATATGTATGTCAGTAAGCACCTTGTACATCTTGCCAAAACAGGTCTTCTGATGACTCAAGGCCAAATTTCATTTGACTTCAGTCTTATCCAAGCAAGAATGATCTACTGAGCCCACTCAACCCACTGACTTGTGAAAGATAACATAATTGTCTTAAGTTATTAGGTTTTGAAGTGTTTTATTGCACAACAGTTGATAATCAAAAAAAACCCTTCAGTGTCAGCTGAATGATATATGGGATGGTTGTATAGCCTCTAAATGCCTCCCCACAAAATACTTATTATTTAAAAGGCAAAAAGAGTGGTATTATGGTGAAGAAACCTGGCAGACACGCACTTAGTAAAGTTACCATCACCAGGACAAATTGAAATCATGTAACACCTGATAGGATGCAATAAGAAGAATACATCACTCTGAGATATGTCTATCAAAAATGCATAACCTGAATCTAATCCTGTTGAAAAATTATACAAACACAAATTTAGAGATAGTCTGTTAAGTAATTGGCATGAAATATACAAAATGTGAAGGTCATAAAAGTCTAGGACAGACTGGGAGACTGTTTAAGTTTGAAGAAGACAAAAATATGTGATATCAGCAATGAACAAATAAAATTGAAATTGAAAATGTTATATCATTTATATTAGCACCAAAAATGTAAACACTTAGATAAATCTAACAATATATGTACAATAGCTATATAAGAGAAACTATAAACTCTGATGAAGGAAATCAAAGAAGAACTGAATAAATGGTGAGATATTGCATGTTCATAAATAAGAAGACTCCATATTGTCAAGTTGTCAGTTATTTTCAAAATGATCTACCCATTAAATTAAATCTTAATCAAAATTCTGGAAAGGTATTTTGTGGATATTAACACACTGATTTTAAAGTTTACATGGAGAGGTAAATGATGCAGAAGAACCAACACAATATAGAAGAACAAAATAGGAGGATTAATATTTCCTTGACTTTTGGTCTTACTATACAGCTAAAGTGAACATGATCGTGTAATATTGGAGGAAAAAAAGAGACAAATTAATCAAGGGTACAAATTAGAAGGTCTGGAAATAAATTCATGAAAATATGGTCAACTGACTTTTGATAAAGAAGCAAAAGCAGCATAATGAAGAAAAGATAGTCTGTTCAACGAATGGTGGTAGAACAACTGAATGTGCACATGCCAAAAAAAAAAAAAAAAAGAATCTAAACCCAGACCTTACACTCCACACAAAAATTAACTCAAAATGAATCACAGACCTAAGCGTAAAACACGAAACTGTAAAACTCTAGAAGAGAACATAGAAGAAAATCTAGATGACGTTGGATGAGGTGATGCATTTTTAGATACAAAATCAAAGTCATGATTTATAAAGAAAATAATTAATAAATTGAATTCACTAAAATTAAAAACTTCTGCTCTGCAACAAAAGGAGAAGATAAGACATAGATTGTAAGAAATATTCGCAAAACACTTATCTGATAAAGGCCTGTTATCCAAAATTTGATAATAAGAAAACAAAAAACTCAATTAAAAATTGGACAAAATGCTGGAATAGACATCTTACCGGAGAAGATGCACAGGTAACAAATATAGGAAATATAAGTTATCAGGAAATTGCAACTTAAAACAACTGTGAGATACCACCTCACACCTATTCGAATAGTGAAAATCCAAAATACTGACGATACCAAAGGCAGGTGAGAATGAGGAACAACAGGGATTCTCCCTCATTGCTTGTGGGAATGCAGTCTTACAACCACTTTAGAAAAGACTTTGGCAGTTTCTTACAAAACTAAACATACTTTTATCACATGATCGTACTCCTTGTCGATCCAAAAATATACGTACACCCCCAAACCTGCACACAGGTGTTCATAGAAACTTTACTTATGATTGACAAAAATAGGAAGCAATAAAGATGTCCTTTAGCAGGTGAGTAGATAAGTAAACTATGGTGCACCCAGACAACAAAAAATTTTTCAGCACAAAAAAGATATGGGTTATCAAATCATGAAAACAAGCGGAGGATTCTTAAATGTATATTACAAAGATGCGAGCCAAACCTGTGGAGACAGGATAAAAATCAGTAATTGCCAGGGCTTAAGGAAGAGGAAAGGATGAATAGGTGGAGAACAGAAGGATTTTAAGAGCAGTGAAACTATTCTGTGTGATACTATAATGGTGGATAGGTGTCATTATACTTATCAAAAATCATAGACTCTACAGCACCAAGAGTAATTTCAATGTCAACTATGAGCTTTGGGTAATAATGATATGTCGATTTAGGTTCATTGGTTTTAACAAATGTATTATTGTAGTACAGAATGTTAATAATGGGGAAGGTTTGGGGGGCAGATAAGAGTGCATAAAAACTGTGCACATTTTACTTAATTTTTCTTCAATCTAAAACTACACTAAAAACTAAAGTCTGTTTTTTTTAATGACAGCTAAATAAAACATAGGATCTCTGATTGATGCTTTTTTAGTGGACATTGACAAAAAAAAGTTAATTGGAACTATAAATTAGATGATAGTGATGTTTCCATGTTAATTTTCTGATTTTGATTGTATCATAATAGAATGCCTTTGCAAGGATTATAGAATAAAGCATTTGAGAATGATGAGGCAACATATTGATAACTCACGTTAAGTAAGTTAGATAAAAAGTTATTTATACTAGTCTTGCAATTTTTCCACATATTCAGAATTATTTCAGAATAAAACTTAGTTTAGCATTTAAAAAATAAGAAAATGATGCATCATTTCTTAAGACAACACTCAGTATAATATTGTATAGATGGCAGCCAAAATATAAGGGCATTATAAGCTGGAAAGTGTCTCCAATAAAAAGGTTAATCAAATAAAAATAGAGTTAGTAGTGGTCTAGTTTTTAGGTTAGTATGCTGCATTCTTATTGTTTATTTTATTGTTGTAGGTAGTAATTTTATCATGAATTACATGTTGTTTGTATGTATCTAACATTATATTGAGGAATTGTCTAGGCTATGTCCTCTTAAAGTATGTACTGCACTACGTAAATAGAAGAATAAAGAATCTCAAAATTGGTATCATTGGTATCGCCCTACAACAAAACACTGTTAAGGGTTTTAACTTTTAAAATCACCTCAACTTTTCCTAGTTTTTTGTGTAAATTATTTACTTTATAGCTTATAAAGACTCAATTTCTTTGAAAGGAGAAAAAAGATATTAGATAAAGAGTTTTTATTTAAAAGAAAAAAATTGCCACTAACTTCTGAAATGACAGAAATAAGCAAAAAAATGGTGCCAGTGTGTACTAGCAAATGTGAATTTTAAGTACTTGTTCAGTGTAGCAGCAAAAGAAGAGAATTTGGGGGAGTTTGATGTTTTTCTTTTTTTTTCTTTTTTCTTTTATTTTAAAGATGTGGGGTACAATTCAGGATTAGGCATGCAAGTGGACATAATACAGGTAAAGTTTGGGCCTCCCTTTGGTCCCCCCATTTTGCCTGGTTTGAGATCAGGTACCCTTACTGATTTTGTGTCATCTGCCCTCACTTACCCCACTACTTCTAACCCCTTTCTTACGGAATTATGGTAAATGTTCAGGGTCCACTTATGAGTGAGAACATGCAGTACTCTGTTCTTTGTTTCTGTGATACATCACTGAATATGATATTTGCCAAAGAAGAAAAATCGATTTTTTCAAAAAATAAAACTTAAGAAAAAATTGCTTCATATTTGTTTTATTGGTAGTACTGATTTTTATCACTGGAATACAAACATAATAACAAGTAATTTTGTTAACTGTTGTGTCTTCAGCACAAAGAACAGTACATGAGCAAATATTAAAAACCAGGCTCAGGTTGAATGAATAAATGCATCGATCTAAAGATAATGCGCCATAATCTTTTTAGTCCTTTAGGGCACCTAAGTAGCTGTAATCCAGACCTGGCCACCAAAATATACTGCACTACATTTCTAACTTCAGTAAAAAAAAAAATCTGAAATGATATTTTTTTATATACAAAGCTAACAGTTTTGTAGGTGAAAAATAATTCCACTTTTGATTATCCTTCTTCAGTAGTATTTCCATCTTTTTTTTTTTCTTTTTTTATAGGTTAAGTGTTAGGGCTTACAGAAACAGGAACCAGAAAGAAGTGAAGTTGAGAAGTTATGAGTTTGATATGCTCATTTCTGTCATGGAACAAATATAGCATGATTGTCTTCAAGGAAAAGAAATGAAGCGACAAGATGCTGAGGCACTAGTGAATTGGGGGAAGAATGAAGAAAGAGAAAGAGGCAGGAGGTTTTTAATCACAGGCTTTAATTTAAATCAGAAATTTCTGCTGAGAATTCCTTTGATAATTGCTTCTAATTTCTCTATCATTTGCCTTTTATGTTTTTAGCTATGTTCATTAGAGGTAAGATTTTAAATTTAAAATAATTGTGTCTACTGAATTCTCTATTGCCTCAATTTTCATTTCATTACATTTCTTTAAGGTGATAATGAACCATGCAGTCTGATGCATGCCGTTATTAAGGAATGGTTGACTAGTCAAGTACAGCTTTAGAAACCTTAGGTTATATTATTTTGGTATTCTATTTTAATGCATTCTTATAGCTTTTTATTGTTTTGATCATACCAGTTCTCAAATCTAATTAATTCTGCCAGCACAATACTCGCTAAAATGCTTTGAGGCCATAAAAAGTAGAGATGTATGATACACACACACACACACACACACACACACACACACACACACACACACACACACATACATACAAATGGTTTATTTTAAATAAAGTGATTGGATGTTAATTGCTTAAAGTGGGTGAATTCATTCAAAGCAGTTAAATCTGCTGTGTACATAAAAAAAACTACAATACCAAACTTGAAATGTTGGAAGCTCCATATGATGCTACTCCCTTCCCCAAAAGATTCAATAACAAGCAATATATTTTGTATTGTACCAGAAGGACTGTAATCCAATTTTTAGTCTCCAAAAAATCATACTTTATTTCTAAATACTTTGATACTGCTTATCTACTGTCTTAGGTTGCATGTTCAGCCTAAACTAAAAATGGCTCATACAAGATAAACATAATTATTTAGGTTGATTCTTCAGATTTTCTGCTTACAAATCAGCAAATATTCAGACTCTTTCTTTCTTGTTGTGTCTACCACTCACATAGCGTTGCATCTTCTCTTTAAAATAATTAACTGGAAGTTTCGCACATTGCTTCCATTCATATTCCCATGAACAGATCTTGATTATAAGGCTACACCTAGCTGCAAGGGAGGCAGCCAAGCAGTCTTTATTCAGAACATCCATGGCCTAGCTAGGAACTGTGAGAGTCAAATGCAATCTGTCATTAGAAAGGAATGCAATGAAAGGTCCCAATTTTATAAAATTACATCCTGTTTAAAAATGTAATCCCATGCCTTTGGGAGGCTGAGGTGAGTGGATTGCCTGAGCCCGCGGGTTCGAGACGCGCCTGGGCAGCGAGACCTCATCTCTACAATAAATCAAAAAATCAGCCGGGCGTGGTAGCGCATGCCTGTAATTCCGACTACTTGGAAGGCTGAGGCGGAAGGATAGCTGGAGCCCAGCAGGTCCAGGCTGCGGTGACCGGGAGTGACAGAGTGAGACTCTAACTCAGGAAAAAAAAAAAATTTCATTTCACAACTCTATAATTAAGAATTTGGAGCCTCTATATTAAGTGCTCATAACTGAATTCCAAAAGGAAAGTAATAGAGAACGTTTGAATTTTTTTCAATATGGCTTTGAATATTGTATAAAGTGGAATCAAACTTTACTAGAACATGTTACACACAAAAATTGTCATCAAAACACAGTGACATGATTTTATTTATTTACATTCTTCCCTGTGCTGAACACCGTGGATCATCCAGCATTCTTTCTTTCTTTCTGATTGCCTCTTTCCAAAATATTTGCAATGTAATTCATTAATTTACATGGGAAGTCATTCTCTCCACCCTCCACACACACACATGCACACACACAGGACAGAAACAAGAAAACTTACAGCACTCATCTCACAAGCATAAGAAAAACCAGTCTTTGTGTAAAGCAGTTGTTGCAGGCAACAGAGTAGAGAGGCTGAAAGAATTTGAATCCTTGATGATAAGACTGAGCTGCTGAATCTGTCCATCTTGATGCCATCCCTGGAAGATAATATATTTTCATATTTTTAAACAGGCTTGGGTCAATTTTTCAACCACTTGCTTCACAAGGCATTCAAGTGTATAATATATAATCCTAAATAATTTTTTCCATTACAAGAATATTGAGCAATATAACCTCTAGAGTTCAAATAGGCCATGTTTACAACCTGTAAAACAAAATTTTCCCCAAAAAATTATCAAAATTTTTATGAAAAATTCCATATATTCTTAATGAGTTTGAATAAAACTAAAATAATAAAACTTAAGTTTTAGATTGGTAAAATCAAAACATTTTAACTTTTTAAAACATTGATTTCAACAATAGTTCACCAAAACCTGTATGATTCCTCACCTAATCATATACCAATATCACCTTTTGAAACTCAATTGAGTACAAAAATCAATGGCAGATGTTTGTTTGTCCAGTACTAGAGAATTCAGTGTTTTTCTGCTAAGATGTGTCTGTCAACGTACACTTTTAAGCCTTTAAAAAAAAAACGGGCTTATCTTCTCTATAAGAAGACTCCTGGAAGCATATCTATGTTTTACAATAGAAATTATCCTTAAGAGATCTTAGGATAGTTAGATTCTATGGCAAACAAGCAGTTATTTCTCTGACTGAAAGAAGAAACTATTATACACTATTTGACTGTTTTTTCCCTCAACTTTCTTTCTTTTGCTTCATTATTCATCTTGATTTATATACAACATATTATATTTTATATCTCAAGATACATTGTTATAATTGTCAGTCTTAAGTTTTTAAAAATAGTGAAAGGAATATATGTTTAAGACCTTTGAATAAGAAGTGAAGTAATGCTAATGAGTGATTCAATGTCAATTGCTTGAGTAAAACAGATGATCTGGTAATTCCTAAATGGTGCATAATCTGGACTAAGATAATGCTAACAGAACTAAATAAGGTTTCCTAAAAGAATGAAAAGAGACATATATTGACTACTTATCACTTCAAAATACAGAGTATTTCTCAGCTCGTGGTAATTCATCAGAAATGGGTTCCCTGCATATTAAACGCAAACAAAATAAAAAGTCTTTGATACATTCTAGCACAAATGCTAGCAAATCATACCAATGAATTAGAATAAAAGAAAACGTTGATATTACAGCTTTTGGATTCACAAAGCATAAAAAAATACAAATTGCAGATGATGAATGAGAAAAGTATGCATTTTGTTTGTACACATAGAAAAGTTACTTTTTCTTTATTAAACCTGCAAATAAATAAGGACGGACTAATACATTTTATATAACTAAGTGGTACCTTTCAAAATAATCAAAACAGTATAGCAATAATATACAGTTGGTTAAAATCATAAAGCCAGAACACCAGGGTTTAAACCTTGGCTTTACCACTTATTCACTGCCTTCCTTTAGATAAATTGATGAACTTATCTGGACTTCAATATTCTTACCTGCAAGATGAGGATGCTCATTATAATGGTAGAGAATTCACTGGGGCTATTGCAAGAATTAAGGAGTAAATATAGGGGGTATTTACATAACTGTATGTGCTCAAAATGTAGATTTTTATTAGTAACTTTATATGAAAAAATATTGTCAATTCACTCCATCTGCATAACAATGGTCAACTAAAACACAATTCTATGTTTTTCTAGCTCAACTTTGAACAGTCATATAAATGCATAATGATACATAATTTTTTTAATTTTAAAGATGCGGAGTACAATTCAGGATTAAGTATATAAGTGATCAACATACAGGTGAAGTTTGGGCCTCCCATTGGGGCCTCACTTCACCTGGTTTGGGATCAGGTACCCTTGTTGATGTTATGTGTCCCCTCCTCCCTCTTCTGGCAATATCACGCTACTGCCAATCCTCTTCTTGTAATAGTTCAGGATCCACTTATGAGTGAGAACATATGATATTCAGTTCTTTGT
Organism: Carlito syrichta; assembly: GCF_000164805.1. Taxonomy (NCBI): domain Eukaryota; kingdom Metazoa; phylum Chordata; class Mammalia; order Primates; family Tarsiidae; genus Carlito; species Carlito syrichta. The sequence goes on along the minus strand of NW_007099451.1, from coordinate 42,685 downwards.
TTCTGTGATAGATCACTAAGTATGGTACACTCTAAATCGACCCAAGTTGCTTCAAAGTTCATAAATTTGTCCCTTTTTATGGCAATGTAATATACCATCATGTATATGAATCACATATTTTTTACCCAGTACACTTTCAATGGGTAACACATTCAGGTCCATGTTTTGGTGGTGTGAATAATACTGCAATACACATGCATGTGCAGGTATCTTTTTTGTAGAATGATTTGAGTTTCTCCAGGTATATTAGAATGGGGGTTGTGAGGTTGTATGGAAGATTGGTTTGTAGATCTTTTAGAAACTGACACACTGCTTTCGGCCATTGTACAAATTTACACTACCACCAACAGTGTAAAAGCATTCTGTTTTCTCCAGATCCTCTCCCGGATCTGTTGTTTTTTGAGTTATTAATGATGGTCATCCTGACTGGAGTTATCTCAGTGTGGTTTTGATTTGCATTTCTTTGGTGATTAGTGATGTTGAGCATTTTTTCATGTATCTGTTGGCTGCTTGCATATCTTCTTTTAAGAAGTGTTTATTCATAACGTTTGCCCACTTTTAAATAGGGCTGGTTTTTTTTTCTTCTGGCACATTTGAGTTCCCGTAGATTCTGAATGTTAGGCCTTTGTCAGATATACAATTGGCAAATATTTTTTCTTATTCTGTGGACTGTCTCCCCACTCTCTTGATAGCTTTTTTCACTTTGCAGAAGATTTTCAGTTTAATGAGGTCCCACTTGTCTATCTTATCTCCTATGGCACGGGCTTTTGGAGTTTTGATCAAGAATTGGTCCCCTATTCCAATTTCTGTAAGGGTGTTTCCTGCGTTTTCTAAGATTCTTATAGTTTGAGGTTTTATGCTTAGGTCTTCCATCCATTTAGAGTTTATATTTGTGTATGGTGATAAGTAGGGGTCCTGTTTTATTCTTCTGCATGAGGTCAGCCAGTTTTCCCAGCACCATTTACTGAATAAGTTGTCCTCTCTCCAGTGTTTGTTGGTGGCAGCTTTGTTGAAGATGAATTGGTTGAGAAATTGAGATTTTGGTTCCAGAATGGTTATCCTGTTTCATTAGTCTATATGCCTGTTCTTGTACCAATACCAGGCTGTTTTGATTATTGTAGATTTATAATAAAGTCTAAAGTCTGGAAGTGTGATACATCCCACTTTGTTTCTTTTGCTGAGGATTGTTATGGCTATTTGTGTTCATTCATGTTTCCATATGAGTTTTTGTATTGATACATAATTCTTTTAGATTAGCTTTCTCGGAACAAAATTAAAACCCAAAGTCTGTTTCTTTCCATTCTAAACATTTATTTCTCCAGTTATGTATCTTTAAAATCGTAAATGCATAGTAATAGTTACAAAGTAAAGATGCAGTTCAACTAGTTAAAAGTCTTTTAAAATATGTTCATTGCATTTAATATATTTAAAGCACTTACATGGCACCTCATCAAAAATAAAAATAATATTTACTATTTTTAACCAGTATATGGAGTATTTAGTTTCACCTACTTCATATTGTTTTTAGACAGCTATTTTTCTGTTTTAAGTAAACAAGCAATTAATTAAATTTGTAACTTAATCACTTTGATTCTGCGCCCCCAAAATGCAAGTGTTGAGATGCCACAGTGTATCCATGCAATATGTGGTACTACCCATTTGGGAGTCAAATTTTTATTATAATCATCAAATATTTATTGCATACCAACCAGATTTAGGACATCTTTTGGGCTCCAGGTAAATTATCCAAAGAATTTTAGAACTGAAAAAAAAATCTCAAAATGTGTTGGACAACTCCCTCCTTTCATAGATGAAGAAAGTGATGTCTATAAAATGACTTAAGAGCAGAGAGAGGCCAAGGTTCCTGGCTTTAGTCAGGAAGAGAATTCAGATTTCTGTTCATCACATCCTTTTGCTTAGTGTTTACAGGGTTCCCTGTTCTCAAGTTACAGCCAAGTTACTAAAAACTTGCTTCTCTGTAGAACAGTTAATAGATTTGATTCTAAAGGCATTGTTATGGCCATTTATAAAGTTGTACTGAGACCTGCAGAAGGACCTGTCTTCAATTCCACAAAAGATATGGCACTATTAATAGACAAAAAGAAAATTGGTAATATCCATAGCCCTATCTAAAGTTTGTGATGGAATCATTATGTTATCCTGATTAAAGCAATTGCTCTCCTTTGGTCAATCTGCTCCAGCTATTATCTGAGAACATCTAATCAAAAAGTGCTGGGTGACATGTTCTAACAAGAAAAGATGCAGTTGTCAGTTATTAGATCGTAACTGACCCTTTATTTACAGTAGGAAAAAAAACACAAACTGTAATAAAATATTCTTGAATCCAAGCATATTTCTAGGGAGACCAGAAATTTTAATCTTTTAATCCATCAGAATATTTGTATGATATACCCCATTTTACTTTTAATCAATTACAATTAGAAAACAATCTTTTCACATGAGTAAAGAAGAGAGTTAAATATCTACCTAATGAATATTACCTGTGAGGATGCCAAAACTTAGAAATCTGTAGGAAACCTAATTTATGTTTTCAATTCCTGTTTTTAAGCTGCAATTTCTTATTAATTGCCTTAATTTTTATTTACCTTTGTTGATATAAATTCAAACACAGAATAACCAGGAATTAAAGTGGAGAGAATCTCCAAATCTCCTTGACTCCAATTTGACAAAATGGGTTTTGCTATTCCTTAAGATGTGTATCATTCTAATTATTAAAAATAACAGAATGTTAATATTTAAATAGTCCTAATATGAACATTATTCTTCTGTTACTTTTCCTTTCTTTTCCATACTAGAAAGATAATATACCACTCCCATCTCTCATGAAACATCTGAAAAATTAAACCCTCTGGTTCAAAATAAAATGATGAATATTTTTGTTGGTAATGATTCAGATTCCAGTTTTAATGAGCATCAATAAAGGATATAGATATTCCTCTGATCATGAAATAAGAGAGGTCTAGGGTATACAGAGCAATAGGAAACTTACTCCTTATCCCTGACAGAATTCCTCTTGAGAGGTAGACCATGATATCTAAGAGAACAATGACTGTCTGGTCCATCTGAAAAGCTTGGACTAAAGGTACAAATCAGCCAAACTGACCTGATTGCTGGGTTGACCGTTGTTCTGTGGCCTAAGAATGATACAGAATAAGCAATAAGCTGATGGATCTGAGGTTGTTCTCAATGGTAATCAGTATTAATAAAGGATTTGAGTAATGTCTTGGAATTCCCCTTCCGCCTCCAGACCATGGTACAATACTCATTCAGGCTTGGGAAGGAGATGTTTTCTTTTACTGCTTTCTGCGTAGTCAGGCTATGCTGCTGTATAAAATATCACAAGAGTGCAACCAACATTAAAATGCAGATAAACACTACTCAGAGAAAAAAATCAGTACAAGAGGGAGGGGTCACGCCTCATCAACATGGGTACCTGTATAATGAACATTTGTATACCTAAACCTGAAATTGTACCCCACAGGTTTAAAACTAAAAATTGTATTTAAAAAGTCACTGAAGACAACATGCACACCAGGCTCAAAAGTACAGTGTTTATTTACATCAAGAGAGGAAAGAGTATCCTACATCCAGCCCCTTGCAATGCATTTGTCCCCATGGCTAGTGGATCCACCCTACAGCCTTCTAGGGCAGTTTGGCTGCATGCACCCTGCTTGGTGCTGTAGTGGAAGGACCCCAACCTCTCTCCTGTGGAATTGAAATGCAGAAATCTCTTGGGGTGTTGTGAATGAGGATTACTGATGCATATACTTAAGCAGAACAAAAAGCACACATTGAGTCTGATACAAGGAAAGATATTCCCACGCAAGGCCAGAAGCCTAGTACAGCCTGTGTGGGCCCCCTTATCTCTTGGTGAGAAAGTGTTGGAAGTGTTTCAGACCAAAGAACCGTTCTGGGGCCTAGCGGGATTGAAAAGACTGCCCAGAGGAGACTGCCGTTCCCAACATGCTTCAAAAAACATAACTAATTCATAATATCAACAATTTAGCTGCTTTTTAAAATAAATAAATGTAACATTTCCTGCTGAAATGAAAACCTTCTAAACATGTATTCAGAGATAGTTGACAACAATAGCAAAATGTTTTCCCCACTATTCTTTTATTCTGGCATTTGCTCTTACTCCTTTTTCTCTACAACCATTGTTTCCCCAATTAAAATTAAAAAGTCATCCTATTTTTTCTAAGCTTCTTCAACCTTATTATCCAGAGTCTGTTCAATATGTACCACTAACCTCTGTTTAAATGCAATAACCATCTACTACTAATTTGTTTCTCTCACAGACTTCTTGACATCCTCACTATTATTTTTCACTACTTCTCCTCGACATCATGAAATTTACTTCTGTGGATAATAATGGTGGAAATCAAATCTCTCAAAAAAAGATACATATTTGTACCAAAAAAAGCCACTGTTTATATAGACCCAGATATCCTCATAATATTCTGCTTATTAAGAGTGACTATTTATGATTATCTCTTTTACTTATTTTTTTCTTCTTCATCCTATTTATTACAATCTTCCAGTCTTACAGATGTGTACACTCAGAGACACAGTCATGTCCCTAATACTTACAGAGAGCTGTGTAAGTATTACACACACACATACATACATAGAGAGAGAGAGAGAATTTGTCTAGTTTGACTCAGTGATTTTCAGTGACTATTTTTATAGAGAAAACAAATTGAGACCAATTATAAATAATAATAGTGTCTCTAGGCACATAGTGAAATTTCACAAACTCACACAACTATAAAGCCACTCTAAGTGGTTGCTTGATTGACTGAATTTAGAAAACAAATGGTTAAAATGCTGGTAGTTTAAAAATAGTTTTCTGTTGTTTTTTTTTTTTTGCTACTTTATTGTAAGCTATATGATCATTTAGAGAGTCTTCCCATGCTGGTGGCAGTTATCAATAATTAATCCCCTTTGAGCAATAAGGCATTAACCACTTCTTAACTGCCTCTTAATCATTGATTGTGAACTCTTTTGCTCTACATTTCTTTCTGGGGAAAAAAAAGTCCTCTTTCTATCACAGAGTAATATTAATCACACAAGAATAGAAAATCTTCTCATTAAAGCCCTAAAGCTCATTAGGGAAGTTTAAGTTATTCTAACACTTCTCGGATATTGTTGTATCCATGTAACAAAGAGCCCTGACTTTCCTGTCAGTTAATTGTCTTATATGAGCTGACCTAAAGACCGAAGTACATTTTCTCTGCTGTGCAGAAGATAGAATTGTAGCTGTTTTTAATAAAGCAACTAATTAAAAGATTCTCCGCCAAAACATTATTCTTTTTTAATGCTATTACATTAGCACATGCTTGTAAGCGGGTTATAGATAAGCTTCATTTTAATACAACTGATGTATTTCTGAAAAACTACGGCTATTCAGAACCTATCTGAGGTCCAAGAAGATTTCAGGTAAAAGGAAAATCATGCAAAATCTTTTGTTAACAGAAGCATTCTGAAGTAAAGTTATCCCCAATGCATGTTTTCTTCAAAAACATTGTGGGAGCACAAAAATAATAAACTTCTATAAAGCTGAAAGAGCACTGACAGGACAAAGACTATAGTGTGAGAAAGAAAAGGAAGAAGGCAAAAAGTAAAAAGAAATAGGACATACACACACAGATTTGACAATGTAAAAATGGGGACAGGGAAGAGAAGGAATCCTACATTCAGAAAGCAAGTCCTTCTAAAACTGACTGTCAAGGAATTTTGGAGGTCATCTAAAACAATAGCAAGCAACTAGGAATACCATTTAAGAAAGGAGAGGAAAACCTATCTGTGTAGTTGCCCAAGTGGAAAGTGTACAAATAAACGATTTTCTCTCTCATTTAGTCCCTGCAGTAGAAAAGCTATTTATGAAGCTATCTAAAATGAGTATTAATTTTAAAGTTTCAGGTCTCTCAAGCTAAAGAGTAAATAGCATGGCAAATGTTATGCATTTCTTAAGTTTCATGGGAAAGTAGATTAAACAAGCTAAACGAGTATAATTTCCCTACAAGTCTTTACTTTTCAGAGTTTAAGTATTAGCCTATATATTGAGTCTCCAACAGAGTGTTTCTGAAATTTAAACCACAGAAATTTTTGTTAAAATTATTTTCAGTTATTAAAAATTAGATTACTATAAACTTTGAAATTATTCTAAAATACAAATTAAAATGGTGTGAAGCAAAATGACAGGAGAGTGGAACTAATTCAGTACAACAACCTGATTAAAATTAATTTGAAATAGTAATATTTTGAGTACTTTTGTGAGACTGGACATAAATGACTAGTGTAGAATAAAATATTTTTCATGACAATGCTATGGAGAAACGGAGAAAAGCATAGTGTGCCAGCTAGAAAAACAGGCCTGACTACTGTCCAGGGTTCTAAACCATTAAGACATATGCAGATAAATTAAATCGATACGACTGTTTGATATCCTTCAGGTTAAAATTTGTATATAGTCGCAAGTCTTGAGCAGGAAAAAAGCGAACAATTGAAAGAAAAGGCCTAAATCCCAAGAGTTTCTAAACAATTGCAGTTTTCTAGCATATCCCAAATATCAGACGCTTTATAAAATGTTCCTCACTATTTATATCCATTGTTGCTTTATATAACACAGAAGTTTGGTATCACAGTACATAAACTATATTATAAAGGCCCTGAATTGGTTGGGTGTGGTAGCTCAAACCTGTAATCTCAGCATTTGGGGAAACCAAGACAAAATAATTGCCTAAGCCCAGGAGTTCAAGACCAGCCTAGGCAACATAGTGAGACCTCATCTCCATAAAAAAAGTATTTTTTAAAAATTAGCCAGGGCAGCCGGGCTCGGTGGCTCAGCCTGTAATCCTGCACCTTTGGGAGGTTGAGGTGAGTGGATTGCCTGAGCCCGCGGGTTCGAGACCCGCCTGGGCAGGCGAAACCTCATCTCTACAATATCAAAAAGTTAGCCAGGCGTGGTAGCGCGTTTAATTCCGGCTACTCGGAAGGCTGAGGCGGAAGGATCACTGGAGCCCAGCAGGTCGAGGCTGCGGTGGCCAGGCACTCCAGTCTGGGTGACAGAGTGAGACTCCAACTCAAAAAAAAAATAAAATAAAATACTGCT
>NW_007099451.1:11716-35530 GCF_000164805.1 Carlito syrichta | reverse complement strand
CAAAAAAAAAAAAAAAATTAGCCTGGCCTCCCAGCTACTCAGGAGGCTAAGGTGAAAGAATCACCTGTACTCAGGAGGTTGAGGCTGTAGTAGGTAAACTGTGATTGTGCCACTGTACTCCACCCTGAATGACAGAGTGAAAGATCCCCAAATCAAATAAAGGGAACTATCCATTACCACCTATAGACCAGATCCTATTTTAATGAACATAGAACCAATGTGATTTATGACGTTAGGCCAGATTTCTTGCTGAAAGTCCAAATTTTGACTTAAGTAAATAGTGGATAGTGAACAAAGAAAAAAGATAAATTTGACTGGAAGGGATGAGAACTTGATGAGTTCAGTCTTTGCCATGTTGATTAGAGGTGTTTGTGGGACATTTAGGAGATTTTCAGTAAGCAGTTGAATGTTTACATCTGAAACTCAAAAGTAACTTGAGCTAAAGATAAAGATTTGCAATACATTAATGAATTATGGCAATTGAAAGAAGTAGTGAAGTCAGATGGTCTGTTCAGACGGGCAATATAAATTGAACAAGAAGCCCAAGTGAAAAAAAAAAACTGAAGAAAAAACTCATTATTGCCTAGTCAAAGAAAAATAAGAATTCCTTATCATCAATGATTTAAAACTACCAGGCACTTAAAGCAGATGGCGAGTACCTGTAGCCCCAGCTATTCAGAAGGCTGAAAAAAAAAAAAGGTTGCTTGATACCAGAAGTTTGAGTCCAGCCCAGGCAACATACCAAAGCCTTATTTCAGAGAAAAAAGAAAGAAAGAGAGAAAGAGGAAGGGAGGGAGGGAGGAAGGAAAGAGGGAAAGATGACTTAAAGCTTATTTTATATGAAAGCGCATATTATTAGCTTTCATTTTGCATTAATTTTTTCACTCCTTGCAAATTACATAAACACACACAAAAACTTACACAGATATAAACAAATACAGATTTTATAATTTTGGTTTTGGTATTATAATAATAACATAGTAACAACAAACATTATGGAATCTTTGCCATGTGCCAAGCACTGTGCTGTTTTATATACATTAACTCATTTAATCTTTATAATAGCCTATTCTAATTATTTATTTCCATGTAATGAACTACCCCCAGACGTGGGGACTTAAAACAACTATTTAATACATTTTATGATTAACAAAATTTAGTAAAGAAATGGGGTATGGTTAGAATGATACTAATGTTACACATGGAGTCAGCTGAGATCACTAGATGGTATTCAGCTGGTCGATGGCTTGTTCAAAAGGGTTCCAGAAGGTTTAACACATTTGGTGGCTGCCTTGGCTGGAAAAGTTGAAAAGCTGAGCTCAGCTGACAACGTTAACCAGAGCACCTAAACATGGTGTCACCAGCATGGCAATCTCAGAGTAATCAAAACACTTATATAGTGGCTAAAGGATCCAACAGAGAGTTTTCCAAGAAAAAGTATTCAAAAAGAGGCCAACAAAAACTTCCGATTATCTAGCCTCAAATGTTTCAGAATATTACTTCATTGTAGTTTATTAAGTAAAAGTGTCACAGAAGTTAGCCCAGAGTAGAAAACAATAATAATTAGACTTCATTTCTCAAAGAGAAGTAGTGAAGTATTTATAATCATCTCTCATCTACCACAAAGCTCTGCAGGGTAAACATGATTATCATCCATTTTTACAGATGAGAAAACTTAGCTCACCGTGGTTAACAAATTTCCATATCCTTCTGCTGGTAAGTGGCTACTCTAGTATTTATAGATGACAGTCCTAATTCCAGTGCCACAGCCCTTAACTGCTATTTTAGAAATGTTTTATTCTGTATCATATTCGAGGAACTATTTTGGTTGTCAATCAGTAGATTTAACATAATTAGCGAAATATGAAATTTTTAATAATTTGAAAGGCAAAATTTAAAAAACATTGGTTTACACTGAGTACTCATAGAATTATCAAAACATACAAGACTTACCAACACAAAGCTATCAAGAAGTTTATACTTTAGTGGTAGGCATGAGGGGTATAAAGTTAGTACAAAATAATTAAAACATAATGTGAAACAAGTACCATAAAGTAACTATACTATATTGATACAGAGGTGGGAAATACTCTGATTTGCACTGATCGTCTATGTGGAATGTGTTCTTGGCCATGGTTATCCTCACAATTCACTGTTCAGCTACACAAATACATTTCAAGGCATAACTTCCGATGCTATATCCTCCTGAAGGCATTTCCAAAACTGTGTGCAAGTTCTCTACTAAGTGAACATCTATTGTGCATTGTTTACACTTATCTCAGGGCACTCTCCTTACCTTACTTTATATTTTACAAGTTTGCTTTTGTCTAATCTCCTCTCCTTTGTTAACTAGCCCATTTGGCTTACTTTGGCTCTTTTTTAGCACATTGCATAGAAAAGAAAAAATCAATAATTACTTATGAGTTAATATGACAAATGAGACTATTAAAATTATTGAACATCCATTATATATTTACTTATTGTCTACTATATGCTAAGCATTAGGAACAGAGATGAATAAAACATGGCCAAGTACTTACAGAATTAACAATCTAGTAATCTATTAAATCTAAATCTAAATTTTAAGAATTCAGGGATTAACACCATTATAGATAATATTTTAAATCTAATTTAAGGTAAAAGATCTACCTAACACAAATTTTTAAACTGCATTCTTTACAACTTACAAAGACCTAAATATTCAAAGAATCTTATAAAAAGTAGAGCCTATTTTGTGTTCAATTAGGGGAAAAGCTGATCCCTCATCATCCAGATGTGATTTTTGCAATTTTAAAAACAGGAAAACTGGTGAGTAGAAAACTAGGTAGTTTAAGGGCTAAAAATAAGTGATAAAATTAGACTCATAATTGCTAAAGAATATCAACAGTAGACCAATATCCTTATTAACAAAGGTAACATAAATCTTATTTTGACTATTTTTTAAATGTATCACCACTATATTTTATCATCAAAGTTCTATAAGTAAAAAATCAAAAAATAATAGATGTTGGTGTGAATGTGAAGAAAAGGGAACATTTATACTGTTGGTGAGAGTATAGATTAGTACAACCTCTATGGATACCAGTATGTAGACTTCTCAAGGAACTAAAAGTAGATCTACCACGTGATCCAACAATCCCACTACTAAATATCTACTCAAAGGAATAGAGGTTGGTAAATAAAAATGGCATCCGCATGTTCATCACAGCACAACTCACAATTGCAAAGATGTGGAATCAGCCTAAATACCTATCAACCAGTCAGTGAATATGAAAATGTGGTGTATATATACACTATGGAATACTATTCAGCTATCAAAAACAACAAAATAATGCCTTTTCAGCAACTAGAAGGTAAATGGGGAGCATCATCCTAAGTGAACTAAATCAGAAACCAAAAATCAGACACCACATGCTCTTACTTTTAAGTGGGAGCTAAGCTAAGGATACACAAAGGCATAGAGAATGATAGAATGGATATTGGAGTCTCGGAAAAGGGGAGGTGTAAAGAAATGGAAGGAAGAAAAATCACCTATCAGGTATAATGGGCATGGGTGGGGACGGTGGGTATCCTTAAAGCCCAGACTTCTTCACCAGCATAAAATGCATCCATGTAACCAAAAACTATTTGTACACCCAAAGTTATTGAAATAAATGAATAAATAGTACAGTAAACAAAAAATTAAAATCTATCTCTAGTAAAATTTTTAGCACAGATTAATAAAATTTTAATTTTGCTATTTATAATTAATGATGATTTTGTCAATGACACTGTCTTTTAATTATATCAATAAGCATGATTTTCTAATTTAAAATAGAAAACAAAAATGAGAATGCTGTGCATCTTTTGTACACATATTTTTTTACTGGGCATCATCAGCTTTATGTTTGTCTTCTGTAAACCAGCTAGAAGTCAAAGTGAGTTCCCATGAAGAGTAAACCCACAAATTAAACTCATTTTCTAACTAAGAGTTCTGTGGGTCCGTTTGCCTAATCAGTGGACCCTCCCACAGCTACCTCAAGCGTCCTGCTAGCTCATATCAAAATAAACCCTCAAGAAACTCAATGACAAATTCAGCCAGAACAAAATATAAAATGATTGTAAAGTTTAGAGGTATAATTTGTCCAGAGACTGAGTTTTAGCAAGGTAAGCCTGTAAGCCAAAGTAAACACTTTCTCATTAGGAAACTTAGATATCAGAATGGCCAAACATTCATATACTTAAGTACAAGTAGTTCTTGAAAATGGATAGCTAAGAACTAGCCTTACCAATATAATCCAATCGTGGCAACGATCCCTAAATTCAACAACTGTACATAATCAAGTTTCGTTATTCAACTTTGTATAAAAACTTGGAACTCCTAAATTTCAGGGGGAAGTCTGGTAACCAATAAAATTTAAAAGTTTATTATAAAGTAACATTCGGCATTTAAAAAAAATTATTTAGATCTTTTTCAACAAGCAGCTCTCCACAGCCAAGTCTAGATTTTTAACTTTATTATAGAATTTTCATGACATATAAATGAATTTCTTCCAAACTAATTTATAATATTTCAGGAATTCCTGAAATGATCACTTCTCAACTTCCCAAGATCTCTCTTATTTACTCAAAAATACCTAGCTTTTGTGTAATAAAGTAAAATGTCTTTTATTACCCAATTCAACGTGATCCAACAATCCCACTACTAAATATCTACTCAAAGGAATAGAAAATATTCTGAGAAGTAAAACAATTTGAATTTATAACCAGTTATGAATTATTGACTTTAGATTTTGTTATAAAATAGTTTTTTGGAGGATAGGGTGAGTAAAAAAGTAAATATGAGAGACATTTCTTCAGATGAAAAGGTATAATTCATCTACTATTCAATTTTTTTAGAATTAATTGACTTTACTGCAAATAAGATGGTAAAATGACAAGAAGTCAATAGATAGACAAAAAAGTCAGGAAGAGAGAGACACATCACAGATGTGTGAGTAAATCTACAGGTTAGAATCAGCTTTATATTGAAGCAGTTAACCACCTATTATGTTTTTCTAGGATTTATATAGCATTTAGTTTCTTCCTCTGAAACTTATCCCACTTGATCATTTATAACTGAAATTATTTCATAAAATTGATGATAATCCTGGATACTTAACCCTGTGGAGCCAGTTTTCTCATCTGTAAAATGACAAAAATAATAGCTACATTACAAACTCATTTTAGGGTAAAAAAAAAATTATGTATGTGGTGTGTGTGCCAATGTACCTCCTAGCATGCATTAGAAACTTTTTTGCTTTTGTTTATTTTAATATTCCATAAAATGCAAAGCATCTCAGGTACTTCCTTTGCCTAAGCTGAATACCAGAATTCAGCAAAAGATATTATACAATTACTTTGAGTGTAACAACCTTACTTTGCCAACTTTTCATTTTAATAATAATAGCTAACATTTAAAGCATGCTTACAACTTTCTGCCACAATCTTAAAAGGTTTTACAGATGCAGAAACTGAAATTCAGACTGATTAAGAAACTTGCCAAGGTCACACAGCTGGTAAATTGAAGAGCTGGAATTTTCACGTAGACAATCTAACTTTAGAGCCCATGGTTCTCAATTTTATTTTCATAACAGTCTGTCTGGACATAAAATTGCACAGTTCTATTTTCATATTTGCTATCTCACAGTTCTTAAAAAGATCCACTTTAGAACTGGGTGCAGTGGTGCCCACCTGTAGTCCCAACTAGTAGGAGGCTGAGGCAGGAAGATTGCTTGAATTCAAGGCAATAGTGCTCTATGATCAATCATATCTGTGAATAATCACTGCACTCTAACCCGCACAACATGAGATCTTCATCTATTAAGCAAATAAATAAATACATATCCTCTCTAAATGTATCTTTTTATAATCCCCATAGTGTACACAGCCTTCTACTCCCAATTATTTTCATTTTACTGAAACAATAGTCTTAATTTTATTGAGCCCTTTTCTCAGACATAGTTTCCCTCTAGCTTCACGATGCCTGGGGAGTGGATGGTATTGCCACATTTCTACAGAGTAAGAAGTATTCTGCCAGGCCTTCAAGATTATTTGGTCATTTTCCCTCCTCTGTATCTTTAAACTTTTAAGAAATTTGGAAATGTTACAGCTAGGACCAAGGATATTTAACAAATTCTATTTTATTATTAAAAGAAAAAACCACCTTAATTGTGAGGCAAAAGTTATTTTAATCTCTAATACAAATACAAATCCTCTATTGATTTTTTTAAAGCAAAGTAACAAAGATTCATATCTCTTTTTTGGTGAAAAATCATTATTACTGGGTGTTGTGGCCTGCAAGATGCTAAATGAGGATACTAACTAAAATGCTTTGCAAAACTATTTCTATGCAAAATCAATAGTATATATTAACATTTATAAAAAGTGATAAATGAATAAAATATTTGCCTTAGTGTATTTATCAAGTATCACCACAGTTAGTCTAAAAGTCAACAATCTTATCATAAGCATAATAAAAAGAGATTTTTGAAATTATTAAACTTTAGAGCTCAAGAGAGTTAAAAACCAATCTGATGGCTCACACTTGCTTCTAAATTGGCATGATCTTTAACCATTTAGAATATATTAGATAGTGAGGGTTTACATCTCAGTTACTCTACCTGGCCCATCATCTATAAAATGCACTGTTGAAATAATTTTTTTCATAATTATCATCAAATCTCCTAAATTCAGTTCAGTGTTTTTTTCACTATGATGTCTTTTTTCTCTTATAATTTTGTAGTCCTAGACATCATACCAGGAAAATATTGCTTTAACGAACAGTGGCATTTCTTGCTGCATAGAACATTAGACAAAAGTAGAAGTAGACTAGTCTTTAATTATGCTCTGTGCCATTTTTTATTTTCTTTTAGCTATTATCTCTCTATTATTTTCTGGATTCCACGGTTCATTTTAAGAGGATAGTTAACACTTATTTTGCCTTTATTTGCTCCATTGAAGGTAAGATATCTTTTCTTCCACTGGCTGCTTTTGAGGTTTTCTTTTCTTCTTTGTTTTTTAGAAGTTTTATTATGATGTGCCTAAGTATAGTTTGTTTTTTGTTTGTTTTTCTTGTTTTGTTTTTGTGTTTATTTTATTTGAGTTTCTTAGTACTTCTCACCTTTGTACTTTTAATCAGTTTTGGAAATTTCTTCTGTCTCACTTCTCTCTGATCTTTCTGCTTTAGCTCAGCTCCTTATCAACAATATTAACTCTTTCCACAGTCTTCTAACTGTTCTTCATGCCTCTAGTTTTTAAGTATATCTTTCTTACATGATCATACTATGATCAATGATTAATACACTCAGTGACTGTAAGATAAAGATCAAAATCCTTAGTTTATACATGATCCTCCATGATATGGCTCCTAGAAATTATTCTAGCTATGTATCTTACAATATTTCTATTTTACTTGAAACTTTATCCTTAAGACAACCTATTACTGATAGTTACTCCTCAAACTCATCTTAGGTCTCTGCAATGCCTCTTTACATCTCATCTCTTCTGAGATTCCATAAAAATGAAAGCATAAATGCACAAAAAATTAATACATAACCAAGAAGAATATAAAAGAGAAATTATCAGAATGTAAGAAATAACAAGATATCTCTAAAAGCTAGAAAATGCAGAACAATTAACTAAATGAAATTAAAAGTAAGGATCTAGAAAAAAAGTCAAGGAATTCTCCTAGAGTATAAAGTAGAAATATGGAGGGTCAGAAAATATGATGGACAAGACAAAAGTCATAATGGACTAGTATGAAGACTCTGAGTAATATACATTTTTAAAAGAATGAACACAGAAAATGAAGAAGAAATCAACAGAGTACTAATAGAACCAAATTCTTCAGAGTTGAAAGATATGACCATTTAAAGTGAAAAATATGAGTAGAATGATTGCAATAAAGACTCACACCTAGAGATGATCATAAAAGCTTACAAGATTTAAAACAAATTACCTTTTAAAAATGAAAGTGGATTAACTTAAACCAATTACCAACATTGAATGCTAAGATAGGTCAATGCCTTCTAGTTTACAAAGAAAATTTTTACTCAAGAATGATATACCCTGTTAAGTCATATGCACATAGTGAAAGCAGAATAAAAGCATTTGCTAATATGATATGTATTTACCACATATCCTTTCTTAATAAAGTATCATGAGCACTAGAAAAATAAGGAGAAAAAAGAAAGAAAAAAGGAGGAAAGGGACAAAAGAAAAGGAGGAGGAGAAGGAGAGACGGGATTCCAAGATGATAGATGCTACCCAGAAAAGCAATGCAGGATATTCCTGGAAAGAGGCCTTACAGCAATCATAGAAAGTAATTGATTTAGATTAGAGTAGGAGGATAGATGGTGTCAGGAGGAAGAAATTTAATAAACTACCTTTGTTTGAGAATGCTGTATATAGGAGAAATGTATGAAAATATAACATACCTATTACCTGTTTACAACAAGAGAGAACAGTCAATAGTTAACCCAAAGAAAATAAAGGAAGAAAATTTTGTAAAAAGTCATGATTCAGTATGGTCAGATTAAATCTTTGGCATGATTTTAAGCAACTGATAGTAAGAAAAGATAATCGCCGGGCTCGGTGGCTCAGCCTGTAATCCTGCGCCTTTGGGAGGCTGAGGTAAGTGGATTGCCTGAGCCCATGTGTTCAAGACCCGCCTGGGCAGTGAGACCTCATCTCTACAGTAAATCAAAAAATCAGCTGGGCGTGGTAGCGCATGCCTGTAATTCCAGCTACTTGGAAGGCTGAGGTGGAAGAATCGCCGGAGCCCAGCATGTAGAGGCTGCGGTGGCCAGGAGTGGGCACTGCACTCCAGTCTGGGCTACAGAGTGAGACTCCAACTCAAAAAAAAAAGAAGAAGAAAAGAATAGATAATCCATTCTACCATAGTTCAGTACATGACGCAGCATATTCATAAAAATGTAAATTTCTGAGCCAATTTAAAGACAAAGAGTTAAAGATTTAGTTGCTGTTTCATATAAAATTATAAATGGTAACAATCTCAACAAAATAAAAATAATGGTTAGCTGATAAATGGTAGAAAGAAACAAAGGTTAAAAGGTGAAGGAAAGATTAGAGATGATAATATCTCATAGTAATGTGTCATTCTGATATCATATCACAAAAGTAAACTATAGAAGTAACAAAATGATAAATAACTCCAAAACTCAAAGAAAGTATAACAATATAATTTAGTTCTGAAGGAACTACCAAAAGAAATGCCAGCAAAAATATTTAAAAGAGCTTGCCTTTAGGAATCCAAATAACAGTGAAGAGAAATAGTTCTGTTACTTTTATCATAAGTTCTTCTAAATTATTTGATTATGGTTACATTTTAATGTACTACATTGATTAATTTGCTAAATAATTTTTGAAGACAGAGTTTAAGTGACATCTCTTCCATGAAGCCTTTCCTATACCTGAAGACCCAAATGACTTTTCTCTGTACGTCCATCATTACCAGTTTGTATCTCCAACAGAGCACTGATTTCATAGTATACATATGCCTATGTGTTTATCTGCTCCCCTAGACTCTGAGTTCTATTGAAGTAGGGATTCAATTTTCTTCATCATTCTATCTTCATCACCTGGTTTAATATCTGCTGCATAGTAGATAATAATTATATGTTTACTTAATCAGTAAATAATCAACTATAACGGGTAATCTATTTTAAAGTGAATATTTCAATCAATTTATGGTAATTGACATAGACATTTACTGGGTACAGTGCTGGGAGCCGGCCATGGAGGCCCACTGAGCGTTAGGGATCAGGAAGGGCCGTTGACCCCGAGACCACTAGGATGTGTTTGGGAGCTATTGACCCCATTTCCTCCCCCTTTCTACTCAACACTAACCAGATTAAGCTCCTATGAGCTCAAAACATAGAAACTCTGAGATCGGGATGAACACAAGCTAACTTTAGAAGCTCATTGCTCCCATTCTGCCACAAACTGCAGTCTTGGCTTTCACACAACTTATAATTCAAACTTGTGTCACATCTAAGAGCCTTAGTATTGGTCATAGGCTTCTGGGTCATGATCTTAGGATTTATTGAAGATATAAATTGTAGAATATAGTTTTAGAAGACAGCCATTTTGTTGAAAGAATGCAGCCGGCTTACTTGCAGCTGGCTTACTTGTGAACTTTGGACTGGGCCACATTCCAAATATTCTGGGATGGGCCACTTTCGTTTGTAAAGTAAATACTTAAGCTTCTATAGAATTGTTTAACTTGGCATAAATCAATCAACTTAGGATGAAAAAGGTTTATAGAATATATCAGTCATGGATTAGGTTATCCTTTGTTATGGGATTTCAAGATTATCATATGAAAAGGGTTTAAAGACAATCATTGATTAAGTTTTCATGGATTAAGGTTTCTGGTGGGTGGGGGACGCCTCTCCCACATCTGACTTTGTGTATAAAAGACCTGTTGTAATCCCCAATAACACACATCGCTTCTGCACTAGACTGGAGTTCAGTCTCTCTCTCTCTCTCTCTCTCTCTCTCTCTCTCTCTCTCTCTCTCTCTCTCTCTCTCGCTCTCTCTCTCTCTCTCTCTCTCTCTCTCTCTTTCTTTCTCTCTTTCTTCTTCCTCCCAATCACTGACACCGTCTCCACCTTTAGAGTACCCTGAACCCGGCTGGAGCTGGTCTCCGGTAATACAGCACTTAATTCATTTCTTATATAACTATATATCTAAACTTTCTAATGACAGTGTACTGGGATAGAGATAATAAGAGCTAGTTATTCCCAAACCATCAGCATTTTATCAGACACTGCAAGGAAATTTGAACCATAATGTAACACTCAAAATTCTTCACAACTAGAGTTTAGTCATAACTCAAAAGTTGGTCCCAAGTCTACCTGCTTTTAAATCAACTAACTGCATTCAAAAATGTTAATATCCCTCACTTGCTCACAGCATGCTACTATCAGCCTTAATTTGGTATTATTTCATGGCAATGTTGCAATTACAATTTAATCCACATTGATCAGTAAAAGTTAAAGGGCAAAATTAATTAATGGAAATAGTAAAGGGCAAAAATTAATATGATAATACATCCAAAATGCCTAGAGTGAAGAAAGGCAATGTTATTTTGAGATTATCCATGTTGATTTGCAAAAGAACAGAAGGAGAAACCTGTGAATAAAACTGAATTTCAACACACTAAATTGTATGTCAACATTTAAAAAAAATTGCTAAAAATGACGACCACAAGTGAGTCTCATTATAGATTTGAAACTTCTGACTAATAGACCTAACAATGACTAATGACATTACAAATAAGCTGTGAAGAAAATGTACAGCAGCTGCATTAGAACTATGCCTTCCAAGTTGATGTGTGGATTTTTACCAAAACCTAATAAAAAGTCATATGACTCATTTTCTATTAAAAAGCATTAATTTTTTTAGGTACTACATCATATCAAGTAAACAATTGTTTTAAGTTTAGGAGATTTTTTGGTAAATTTTATTTAGAATATTTAAGGAACAATATAATCAAACAATCAATTCAACATATTTGAACACTATACGGTGACTTAAGATCAATCTAAGGTAAGTAGTTGGTGACAGGGAGTATTTTCATCTTTTGGAGAATTTGTGTAACTTTCAGACTCCCAACATAAACCAAATCCAGAAATAAAATTAGAATCTTACATTTGCTATTTATAAAACTCCATCACTTACATTTCACTTGCTCTTGAGAATAAATTTTAGAGTTAGACCTGGCAGGTGTTTTGAACTCCATTTTAAGTAAGAGGAACATGAGAGAGGTTAGAATGAGAAGCCAACATTAGATTGTTTCCAGTTACTAGAATGGGTTCTAGGATTTGGGTCCTCTGATGTTAAATGCTCTTTCTACTCAATGCCAGTTTCCAACCTTTTTTAGCTACTAAAAAATACATATTCTATCAGGTCTCAATCAGAAGTCATTTTGTAAAACTTTAAAATCTGTGATGAGATGTGTGAAAACTAGGTAATTTTAAAAGTCTGGCCCACTCCCCCATTCCCAGAAATGGCTTACCACCAGCACGATAAATAAGAGAAACAATATTAAACTTAACAGCAGCAACACTACAATTACCCAAGAAAGCAAGTAAGAGTAATAATGAGTTCTAATAGGTTACGAAAGGAGTTTGAAAAGCACATCTTATTAATCTTTTTTTTTTAATTTTAGAATAATAGGATATATATTTGTTACATAGCTATATTGCATGAAGGCAAGGTTTGGGCTTTGGGCTAGCCCCCCTCTCCCTCAGTAATGGGTAGTTTTGTATCTCTTACCTCCCCCCCTCCCTTTTAGCAGTGCTCAATGCCTGCTAAAAACACATATTTTTACAAGCTTTGGGAGACTTACAAAAGCCTTTAAATAAAGGCTCTCTACAATGTCCTTAGGTTTGAAATAATCATTATGAACAATTTGAGGAAACCCAAATTGAGGAAACTCTTCAAATTACTTTAAAATAAAAAAAGCCTCTAAATCTTGTGGCTGTATTTGTTTAACTTAGTTATAATTACATCTCTTTAATGTAGTATATTTTTCTTTTAACCTAGAACACTGTTTCTCTAAACTAGAGTCTAGAAATATTAGAAGAAAACATAATCAGTATTTCTGACAGAATTGTAAGCTATTTAATATCTTTAATCCAAGAAGTTCAGCTACCCTTATGTATCCTATGCCACTCAAGCAGATATTTGAACAGATATTTCATCATTGTTGGCTTCAATATTAATGCCCATCAAGGCATTTCAAAACCATAAACGTGTAATTAATGCCTGGTGAGCAATATAAACAGATGCTCTTCTGCACTGAGGGATGATTAATAATAGAAAATAGTAACCATTAAAGAAAATGTGTGCTCTTGTTTCCTAGGGTAAAGATCTTGCTAGCGGCACATTGTATGATTTCAGAAAATTTGTATTTCAGTTGCATATGTGTGTTTATGTGTGTGTGCATATGTATATACATATATATGTATTCGTGTGTGTGTGTGTGTGTGTGTGTGTAAACTATGGTTCATGATGTAAATTATGTTTCTCACTATGGATTGATGGATGGGCATTCTGAAAACCACAACTCTATGACAGATAACATTAAGAACTTAATTAACCCAAATTGAAATTAGTTTACCAAAGTGGTTATGGGTTATTCGGTAGGACTGACCACTTGCACTTCATATGAAGTTTTCAGTAAAGGAAGCCTGGGAGAAGAGAAAATTACAGCACATGGGTGCTGCCTGCAAATGTGGCAAGGAGGTTGCAGTGGGGAATGTGGAACAAATGAGTTGCTGAGCACTAGAATTAAGGAAGCTAAAAGTAGTCACACAGAGAAAGTGTTTAGCATTAACAATGAGTTTCAACTTTTTATATTCCTAAAACTTGCCCATGAATCCTCTCTCTATATCTACCTTTGTATATGTAGATATAAAACAAAGATGTTACATCTAGATAGAAGACATCCTCCTTCATAGGAATACCAAAGGATAAGAATTATGAAAGTGATTGAGTGTCAAAATTAGTCATCATGATGGGAGTTACCTGCAGCCCACAAGGAACTAAAGGCTGGGATCACTTGACCTCTCTATTTTACATAGTACAGCCTTGGAATCATCAGAATGCAGTTTAAAGAAAGGCCTGTATTAGTTAATTCTAAGAGTTTAGAATAATTTTTCTCTCGCTTATGATGCACCCTTTCCCCTTCTTATCAGCCTCAATTCCATCACCAATTACTGCAATTACTCCTTTTTACATCCCCAATTCCCTTACCCCTCTCATCTATCCTCACCTGGCTGAACCACAATCTTGGTTATATCTTATTTTCTCCCTTGCTAGTTCTGGAACCCCTGCAACTAATACGGCTTAAGAAAACATTCACATGTAAACTGATCTCATTCAAATTTATGAACATGAATATCAGGTAGCTCTAGAACTCTGCCTGGCAATTGTACTACATGTGTCTAGGTTGTTTACTTTTCCATTCTTCCTAGTGACTATTCAATATCTAATTCTTCCTCTTCACATTTCAAACATTTCCATTATCATGCTCAGTCTTAGCCTTCATACTTGCTTCCTAATCTATTGAGAAAATTGGAAGAATCAGAAGACAATATCCACAACCTGCTGGATATTGCTGTCCACCCACTAATGAAAGGTGACTATGGGCACTCCCACCTAAGTCCAACTCCCTCAACCTTACACACTTGATCCTATCTTACTTCCCTATTCAAGGTCATGTTTCCAAGAATTCTTCCCCTTCTCTCTCCTCTCTACTAGATTATGTCCATTCGCAATAAAACATACTTATTTTCAAAAGCAAAAACAAAAAACTCTCTTGACTCCACCTCCCCTCTAACTCATGCCTTTTCTCATGCTTCCCTTTAAGTGAAACTGCTGTCT
The DNA here is from genome assembly GCF_000164805.1 of Carlito syrichta. NCBI lineage: Eukaryota > Metazoa > Chordata > Mammalia > Primates > Tarsiidae > Carlito > Carlito syrichta. The sequence goes on along the minus strand of NW_007099451.1, from coordinate 21,097 downwards.
GTACTCTATCTCAAATTATTTTATTCTCATTCATTTTTAATAATCACAGAAGAAGCTTTCATCCCACCATTCTGACATATCAGTTCTCTTCATGGTTACCAATGACCTTCATATTGCTAAATTCAATCAATTTTTTCTCCTCATTTCACTTGGCCTATCAATAACTTTTGACACAATTGATCACCAACATTCCTTTACTTGGCTTCCAGGTCATCATACATTTTTGATTTTCCTCTAACCTCCGTTGCTGTTCCTTCTCAGTTTCCTTGTTGGTTCTTCCTCTTCTCTCCAACCTCTTAACAACGGCGTTCTCTAGAAATCAGTCCTTGGTCTGCTTTTCTGTTTATTACTTTTGGTGATCTCATCTCCCCTTACTGGCTTTCTCTTTTATATTTATGCTGATAAGCCACAAGTTTCTATCTCTGTCCCAGGCCTGTCTTCTGAACTACAGACTCATTTCTAACTGTCTACTCAACACTTTCACTTGGATGACAGCTAGACATTTTAAACCTAAATAACCAAAACCAGTATTCTGATGTCATGTCCAAACCTGGTCTGCCCAAAGACAAATGGAACTCTATTTTTCCCATTTTTCAGGCCAAACATTTTCCAATCAATGTTGATTTATCTTTTTCTTTCATACTTCATATTTCTTTTATCAAGAAAACATATAGACTCCACCTTCAAAATATGAATGAAATACAATCTCTTCTAATCACTTCCACTGCTAATGACCTAGCCCAAAATTACACAATATGAAGTTCCCTCCTGTGAGTGTGAGTGGACTTGTGGACATAATTGAATATCACTTTCACAATCAGGTTACAAATTAGTTAACTTTTAGCTAATCAAAGAGGGTTATTATTTGAATTATGATAGGTGGGTCTACCCTAATCAGAGAAGGCTGTAAAAGAAGATAAAAATAGGAACTATATTAATTAAAAAAAAAACTTTTGCCATAACATCTCACCAATTCTGATGTATGTATCAAAGTCAGCCAAAGTTTTTTAAAGAATAAATCAGAAATACACAATGAAAAAAAGAAAAGAAGAAGTGTCAGAGAGCAGAGAGCAAGAGATGATCTAGCTGACCTCAAAGAAAACACAAACACCATGTTGTGAGTGATCTATGGTGATCCTGTGCCAAATAAATGCAAGTGGTTTCTGGGAACTGGCAGTGACTTCAGCAGAGAGATAGCAAGAAAACAGGGACCTGAGTCCTATAAAATCAAGGAACTAGATACAACCAACAACATGAATGGCCTTGGGGATGACCCTGAGCGTCAGATGAGAACCAGAACACAGTGAATACCTTGACTTCAACCTTGTAAGGATTCAGGTAGACTGAAGCTAGACTTGTGACTTGACCTACAGAAACTGTAAAATAACATTTGAGTTGTTTGAAGCCTAAAGTTTCTGGTAATTTGTTAAGCACCAACAGAAAATGAATGCAATGTAAGTTCCATAAAAGCAAAGCCTTTTATCTTATTTGCTTATTTTGTTCAACTACAGTTCCTGGAATAAAATAGAAGTTCAACAAATATTTGTTAAATGAATGAATAAAATTACTATTGGGTTCATGAATAAAAGACATTGTAGTATTTTTCCCAGAATAATCAAATTAATCATTTATTTAATTTATAAAACTGGGTATCCAAAATCTTAGCTAAATTCGATATTTGGTTAATGAAACATTACTTAATATTTAACATATTGCTAATTATGCAAAGTATTAATATTAAAAGTAATGAAAAATCTTTAAAATTCATAAATTTGCATACTATAAACAATAATAGAAACAGTAACTCTTAATTTGAGACTTACCATTTGGCTGCTACTCTTAGAAGTATTTTCCTTATAAGCTTAACTCATTTTATCCTCATGAAAATATTATGAGAGAGTTAGTATTATTATCCCCATCTTACACTTACTGAAATGGAAATACAGAGGTTTAATAATTTACTCAAGGTCACACAATCAGAAAGTGATGGAATCAGATTCAAATCCAGGCAACGTAACTCTAGAACTTAAGTTTATTTTTTTAAGCTTTGAGGTTTTAGCTTCATTATGCTTTAACAACTGAATGGACATAAAATTTATATTTGCCTATAACTAAATATGATAACTAGATTGAAAAAGCCCATAAAAACTGCAAAAAATATTTGAGCCAGATGACAAAGGGTTAATATTCTTGTCTACAAAGCTACTTAAAATTAATAAGAAAAGGATAATATTCTAGTAGAAAATGAACAAAAACAATGGAAAGATCATAGGAAAAATTTGAAATGCAATAAATATTTGAAAAAATGTTATTCAAACTTGGTAGATTTTTAAAAGTACATTGAAGCTGGTTTTAGATATATTTTTTCTCTTAAACAGGCAAATAAAAATTTAATGTTTGGTACATGTTCAATAAGACAGGCAAACTTAAGGATCATCAATGCATGTGTACACTAGTACAGTCTTAATGAAATAAAATTCATCAATATGTGGCAACTGGTTTTTAATAATTTATACTATAAGATCCAAAAAATTATTCCCCTAAAATAATCTATCATGAGAAAATAATAAGAATTGGAGAAAAAATTGACATGCAAAGATGTACATCTCAAGTAATTTTAATGATGAAAAATTAGAAACAACCTAAATATGAAGCAATGGTTATAGATAGATAATAGTTAAATGGCTTATTGTTAATATAAACAGCTGTAACTATAGTAATCAAAAATTGAAATAGTTATGGGGAAATGCTCATAGTATAACACTGATGGAAAAAGATGATGGAACACAAAGCAAACCCATGGAATGATTTAAGTCATTTAAAATATACTGTATAGTACATGTATATTTATGCATCAGGAAAGGCCTTATTTTTTAAATTATACAAAAAGCTAATTAAAGTTATTTCTGACTTTTGTTTTAATAAATGCCTTATGTTTATTTTCTTTTTAATAATATACTAGAAAAGTTCTACAGCAACTCTATGATATACTTAAAAGTATGTCATAGGAGAAGTAAAAAAGTGAAAATATTTCAATTAACTTGTGAAGAAATATACACATTTCTAACTCATATATATACAAGGACATGTGGGTCTTCATATTCTTACCTGCTGCCCTGACCCACATGGTACAGTGACATGGTGGCATGTCTGCCTTGTAGAAGACAACATCATAAAAACAAAACTAGAAAATTCCACACAGAAAAAGTCCCCAAGGGCAGGATGAAGCCTCTCACCTAGTAATCCAGCATCAGTTTTATATTACAAAGTGTTTATTTCAAAATATGGACTGTTTTTTCTTTCAATCCAGACATATTACTTAGAAGTCTGGTATCTGTAAGTACAGCCACTACCACTCTGTTACTTGCTTTTTGTTTTTTCTAAAGCAATTGCATTTTGCCTGGGACAAACACTCATTTCAAATATACCAAGTAGAGATAAGAATACCAGATTATTATACTTGCTTAGTTATGATTGCTAGATTTGTCATAGGAAAGGAAAAACTTATTCCACTTGGTCAGTAATATCTACCAGAGTTTATCTGTGAGGAAAGCAAAAGACATAGATAAAGAACAGAATAAAAACAAAAAGAAAAGAGAGTAACAGAGGCCATCATCAATAGAAGCAATAGCAGGGACTTCTGTGGCAGCTATTATGAGGTGAAAAAAGGAACTGCAACCACCAGATAATTCAACAGGAGAAAACATTATAATAGAATCAAAAGATAAAACATTTCTGCAGCTTAACAATTCAAACACTCATCTGCATAAAATGCTTTTATATGTCTGGACTATAATCACAATAAGTTTATGAAAGAATGAGTGAACAAATAATACAGTAAATATATGTAGCATGTATAATTCCTGTCTAACCTCTGGTTATGCCTCTTAACCGTATATAAACATTCTTAAAAACATGGAATCATTACCTTATACTTGGAGTAAAAAACAAATATGAAAATGTCACATTTCCTGAAAGAGTATTTTACTTATTTGTTTGCTTAATGTCTATTTTCCCCAACTGGGAAGCAAGCTTAATACAGGCAGAGGGTTTTGTTTTTTTTTTTTTTTTTTGTCTCCATTATCCAATGCTATTCTATCAGCACAAAGAATAGCATCTGGCATATAGTGTGTGCCCAATACATATTTGTGGAAATGAGAAAGTTTACATATATTTCATAGACCTCATATAATTCTCTATATCTTTATAACATTAAAGATAAAATGTTACATATTTATTATGAATAAGTATAGCAAGTTCAAAAATTTGTGGCCTGGTATCATATTAGTTAAAGTGTATCTCAACCTGATAATTAAATTGAAGGTTTACACTTCCACGTAAGTATCCGTACTCTATCATAAATACTTGAAAATAGCGAAAATTAGATACCCTCGTACATGGCCTATGAAGTGAGAACATGGGGTATAAATGGATATGAACAGGCCTGAGTTCTATTTGTTCATGCTATAAAAGCCACAAAAGGCATGGTTGATAAGGTTCCATATCTCATTTGGAGCCTGGGATGCAGAGGATTAGGGAGAATATAAAAGGTTAGCTAGCTCTGGTGGCTGAATGCCAGTTGAGGGCAGCAGAGAGCTGCTTGAGAGAAAAAACATCCAAAAAGACTTCACAGTTCCCAGGTGCGAGTAGGGTGCTTAGCCAGATACACAGCATGCTGCTGAAGACGCAGCCCATTTGGAAAACCAGTTCACAGGGTGACCAGCAAGAATGGAGTAACCAAATACATTAAAGCATGAAGCCAAGAAGCCAGGGAAATGAGTGGGAAGCAACATCAGGATACTCAGAATAGTCTGGACTCCCACTCAGCACAGTTCCCGAGTCATTGATCAGATAGACATCTTCCTTCAGAGCTGCTGAATCCCAGAATGACTTAGATTCCCTCCAACTCTAAAATCTTCTCTGAAGATCATTAACAAAGATGTTTTGAGTGATCTTTTAACAAAGTTACCAATCCAAGTAGTAGGAAGAGTAAGAAGTTATCTGGGGAACAACAAAAAAGCATCTGAGAAAGAAACCTTTGATCAAGTTAGACTTTTTTTTGGTAACCCTGTTTTTTTCAATCAACCCAGGTCAGTGTAGATATGAATACACACATATATATAGGTAAATATGCATATACACGTGTGTATATATATGCTATAAAAGTCACAATAGTATGGTTAATAAAGTATATATATACATTAAATATAAATTATACACACACACACACACACACACACACACACACACACACACACGTACACACAAACACAGGGGGTGCCAAAAAATTTATACACATTTAAAGAGGTGCTATCTATGTATTACTTTTTAAAGTTGAATTAAATTTCTGTAGCAATGTGTAGTATGACATTCACTTAATCGTGCTTCTGCAGTGTTCTTTGACTGCCCTGGCTGTCACATGGTGACACTAGTATTTGTTTGATTAAAGTCATCTTTTGAGCGAAGGTCATACTTAAAATGTATATACATTTTTGGCACCCCTTGTGTTTGGAAACACACACACACATACACACATCTTCAGCTTTCCAGGGTCCTATAATAAGTGCTGAGCATATTTGCATTATGGGGTGGTATTTGCCTTCTGTGAGTAGTCTTCTCCTTGCTGAAAGTGCATAATGATATTCCTAGTCAGATAAAATTTGGAGACATTCTACTGCAATCTCCTGAAGAAATTTATTAGCAGGACACAGAAGATGTGAGGAAATGAGCTATTTGTAGCCAGAATACTTTGGCTCTGGTCCCTAGTAATAATAATAATGATAATAATAATAATTAATCATCACCATGAAAATATGGGAACATGTTAGAGAAACTTGAATACAGCTGCCTCAGCTTTGTGTTCAGTTTAGTCCTATTCTGACATTATGATTTTTTTTTCTGGATGGACAGAGAGGGAGAGCTGAGTGCATGCCAATGAGTTAGTAAATAGTGACTGGAGAGTGAAAATTTGTTATTTTTCAAAACAAAAAAGAAGGGAAGATGGATAGACATGGAGAAGAAGGAGGGTTTATCAATTCTCATGTCTGATGAGATGGCTAACTGGAGAATTCTGAGTGAATAGTGAAGAGTTGCAAGTGGCAACACAGGCACCAGAAGAGAGTCTTCCCAAACAAAGGCTGATGATTTATAGATCTTTTGAGCTATAAGGGCTAGTAGGGAAATTCAAGTTTCTTGTTTTGTGTATTAGGAAACTAAGGCTCAGAAAGGTGCTTTGACTAGCTTAAATTCTCCCTGGTATTAACAATGAGTTTGACTATCTTATTACTCTAAAACAAACTAGATAGCATGCCAATCAATGATCAAATTTCATAGCAAAATCACAATAAGTATTGGTGAAAAATAAAATGGAATAAACAAAATTGGTTTCCTTTTTAGTTACAAAGCATGGACGCATAATCCATTAGTCATCCACTGCCTTGCATGTACAAACTGCACTTGAGCACCTGGCCAGCTTATAGTCACAAGGAATGAAATGAGTTCTTCTTCTACCTCTCTCTAAAGTGTTAAATGCCAAAATCATTATTCTGAAAAGTCTTGGTCTCTGTGGTCTGCCCATTGCTAAGATTGCTACCTGTGTTCAGATAGTTTGTTTAATTTTTGCTGTAAGAAGAAGAGACGGAGTCAGTCCATCTAGGCATAGGAATTCTGTTTCTTTGAATTTCAAAATATTTTGAGAAAAGATGATAGATCATATATCTGGTTATTTAAAGGGTGGTGTTATATTTAGTTTCTTCCCTGATATTCACTAAAAAGCAGTCTCAAATCAGCTAAATGATTGGTTCAGAAAAAGTAAAATATCAGAAATTCCTACTTTTTCAATTTTGCTAAGTATTTGTTTAGAAATATATTTGGTATGAGTTTGAAAACTTAATAAAGTATAAACTTCCACAAAGTTTGTTTTTGGAAATAGTTTTTTGACATGCTATTTAAAGCATTGGGAGAATGTTCTGACACATTTTAATTGCCCTATGTGCAGACTTGAGGTAGTTAAGTATCGTTTCCTTTCTCTGTCTTCTCGACATTATCTCAACTTAGAAAAATGAATACTTTGTTATCAAAAGACTACTGTCTGCCAGACAATCAACCAGGAAAACCTCTAGCTCCCGGTTCTGAAAATCCACTGCTGAGTAAACTATCCCACACCTTCATCACTACTATGGAGCATTATAGTCACTAGATGTCGCTGCTGCCGTTTAAATGAGATTTTCTTCCTGTTTCCAAAAAAAGAAAAAAAGGAAAAAAGAAAAAAACAAATCTAAAGATTCTTATGGTTTTTGGAATTGTATTTTGGTGTTTTTGTTGTTGGGAATTTGGTGAGTGGATGATATTTTACATATTAATGGCTGCAGTTCACTTATTTTTCAGATTAATAAAAAACTAAAAAGATAGAGTGTTTAAAAATCTACAGGAAAAGAGGGGTTGCGCCAGAGTCGGAAAATAGTTCTCATGTCTACACTTTACCAGCTTTTAAGAAGCAAAAGTGTTCCAGCTGTAAACAAAGAAGACAATCATCTTTTTAAACCAAAACCCACCAGGTAATATTTATGACACATTATGTTAATTTTATTTAGCTTTGTACCTGATGGCCTTCTCCTTGGAAACTGGGTGCATAGGAATCATGAGGACACATGACTTTCCCAGGCCAGACTTAAAAGAGTAAGAGTAAGAAGACCTCACAAAAGGCCATTTTCCAAGTTCAGGTGATTCTTGCTCCAGAGAGTGTCCCCCATGGTGGTTGGTGCAGGGTTGCCGGGGGCGGGTGGAAGGCCAGAAAGTCCAGAAGAGTCTCCCCCATAAAGTTATTAAAACTAGACAAAAATACAAACACACACAAACAATCCAATACAGAGGGCACCTCCAACCCAGCTTCCCTGTCAACAGAAAAGAAAGCTAGTGGAGTTTTCTTTAGAAGCCTGGGGCTAAGAAAAATACAGAGGTGCCTGTGAGGGCATTGCTGAACCGCTTGAACAGACTGGGGTGAGGAGAAAGGAAAGGCATACTGAAGGAAAGATGAAGGCAAGTTAGCTGACAGAGGCAACCAAGCCCGGCTGAAGCTTCCAGATATCCCTGCTCTCAAGGGATAAAATTCACCCCCTCTTGATGGATTGGCAGGCAGGAGAAAGGGGGGAAACTTCACACACACTTACTCAAAGTTGTTGAACCCCTTTCCCAATCCCCATCTCAAGAAAAGAAAAAGGGGGTGGGGGGGAAGGAATGGACGTGCCCTGAAAAGAAAAGAAAGAAAAAGGAGCCAGCATCGTGGCTAGCCTTGGGAAAATCTCCACAGATGAGCATTTTTGTTGCGTTTAAGTGGCCGGCATTAGCAGCCTAAACACGTAGGGGAAGGCTCACATCGCCCGTTAACATAATGCGGGAGAGGCATGATAGACCTGGGAGTTGAGGGTGGAAACGCGCGAGTTTTGCATAAAACAAAATAAAACATTTCTGAGGACTGAAGCTCCTAGGGTGGTAGGTGCAATGAATTTGGGGGCCCGCCTCTCTCCATAGAGGAAGTCTGCACGGGATCACCACGTTTAGAAGCTAATCTTATATATACAATTATATATATAAAATTTTGACTGCCTTAAAAATAATTTCTGCGGTTGTCTCTGGGAGGGAGGAAAGGAAGACTCATCTCCGGGATGTCTTCTACAAGCTCCAGCGTTGGAACTAAGAACTGACACACAGGAGGTTTCAGAACTCAGTAAAAAAATGGTCCACAACCCCCGTGCTGCTTCTTTTCCCTTACTAAACTTGCGGAGTTAATAGAGATAAAACTGGAGACGGACAGAGATAGAGATGATAGAGATGGAGACAGAGACAGAGATAGAGATGACAGAAATAGAGATGGAGACAACGACAGAGATAAAGGAGAGAGGGACAAGAAGAGAAAGCAAGGGAAGGGAAAGTGAGAAATCAAGAAAGAAAAAAAGAGGAAGGGAGAGAGGGGAAAATAGAAGCAATGAAACCCAGTTTAAGTCCTACTATTAGTCACTTTCCCCCCAAAAAACGAATTCAAGTGGCTCGTTTGGTCCTGTCCTTTCCAGCAAATCTTCAGCTCGACCAAGCACTCTAGGTACTTCAGAGCGATACAAAACACAACTTTGGACGGGCGGGGGGTGTAGAAGTTCCCGCAGGGCCGGGGCAGAGTCTGCAGCCGGAACGTGGACGTGTCCACCGCCCTGGATGCTCAGAGTGCTGTTGCCAGAGCGCTTCCCACAGCCCCACTCGTCCTGGTTGCGCAGCTGCCTTCCTCGATATTTGCTGGAGAGGAGGGTAACGGAGACCCAGGAGGCTGGCTTTTTTCTGCGTGAGAAGCCGAGGGGATCTGCCGAGACTAAAATCCGAAAAGACGCACCC
>NW_007099451.1:3844-11637 GCF_000164805.1 Carlito syrichta | reverse complement strand
CGGGGTCTCCTCCCGGGTCGGTCTCCCTGACCACAAGGGGACCCCTGCGCACACGGCCTCCTCCTTCATACCTTTTACTCAGTCCTTCAAACAACCCACGGAGGAGAACGAAAGGACCCCCTGGGCTCCAAGACATGATTCGGGAAAGCCGGGATCTCAGATCTTCGGATTGCGGGGGGGGGGGCGGGGGGGGGCCCGGGGACACGTTGGGGACAGCCCCCTCGCGGGACCCACCGGCCGACGGCGGGACCCGGGCTCTCTCAAAGAAAGCCCCGGAAAAAGGCACGGGGAGGCGGCGATGCCGTCCGTCACCAGCCATTAGTCTAGGCGACCCCCGGGTCGGCCTGCCCTGGACCACATGCCCTGGACCACAGGGCCGGCCCTGCGGCCTGCCCTGGACCACATGGGCGGACCACATGGCTTGTCTGTCTCCAGAACCGAATAATTCCCCGCGGCCCGCCTCCCCAGCGCGCTCGCACGCTTTCCCGGGCGAGCCCCGCGCTGCCGGGGCTCGGCGTTTCTGTCGATTGTGCAGAGCAGTGACTAAGAAAATATTGTGACGCTGCTGTAGGGCGGAAGGGGATGTGAGGGGGCGGGGAGGGGGCTCGCGTGGAGAGCACTTTGCGGTGGAATATTAACTTTGATTCCCGAGGTCACCGCGGGAGACGCGGCTGGCGCCGGGCTGGGCTGCGGAGCTCTTCCTCTAGGTGGCGGACTTCGGGGCCCGACAGCCACGAGCGCGGCGCCGACTGCAGACTCAGGGTGAAGCTGCTTGCTGGTTAAAAATAATAATAGTAATAATATGGAGGTGTGGGGCTGGTTTTCCTTCTTTCTTTCTTTCTTTTTTTTCTTCTTCCCCTTTTGGATATTTATTTATCGCAGGAAAAAGTCATTGATTTTTCCTCAGCAAACTGTGTTTCTCCTTCACTTGGTGGAAAATAAAAACTGTTTGAATAAATAAGTTATTTCTGAACATTTTGTTGTCAAAGTGTTAAATGTTCCCGTCATTTTTATTCAAACACTAACATGATTACAGCCAATTATATATTCACCAGTGTTCTTTATTTTAGAGTAATTGTACTTGTCACTAATAAAACAGAGGCATAATGGATCGCTACTATTCTGGATTTGCAAGCAATTTTGTGTAATTTGATTGAATTATACATCTTATCTGCTACTTTTTTTATTTTTATATTTGGAGATCCTATTTTCTTGAAAATTGCAGCTCTGTGCTTGTTTTGTTGTTTCTCCAGTAACGTACACTTCGGTAACACTGATAAATAGAAAGAATCCCTTGGAAATGTCAAAAATCAGCTCCCCCCTCCGCCCCCCGCGCACTTCAGTTGGGGCGGGGGCCTGAACTCTGCGCAGCGAGGCAGTCTGAGAGAGTGGGTGCGCTTCTCCAAAAAGTTCCAAGCCAGATACATTCCCCATTCGTCCTAAAGGCAGCCGCCTCCCTGCCAGGAGTCTTTGGGGGCTTTGTCTCTTTCCTGTAATGATACTGTTGGGTGTCTGGGGCTTCAAACATGCCACGACAAGCAGGCCATGAGTTCAGTTCACATGCAGTAAGTATCAAGGGAAAGAATATAGACAGCGGCGGCCGAAAGATAAACTGTATGCATTATCTCAATTACACAACCCTCAAGCGCCCTACCTACCAACCCACCCCCAGCCTAGCATTTGCGACTATCATCTATTCGCCTACATTCTTTCAAATATACCTAAAGAACTGGATCAATAATGTCTCCCCCTCCCCATATTTTAGACCATTGCAATATTTTTTTTTAAATGATAAGGAGAAAAGACGCACTCATCTACCCATTGTTTCCATAAATCGGAGCTATCAAGGAATAACATGACAGCCAACCGATAGGACGCAGGATATTAAGGAACCGTCTCCGAAACTGAAGGAGCAGGGAATGAGGAATTATCTTCCCAGTAAATCCTTCCAGTTCGTAGGACTCGACTCCAACGCCCCGCTAGGAGCTGCAGCTGCGAGATGGAGCCAAAGGCTCTGACAAGTGGCTTGTGTATGACCCAATATTTATCAATAACAACAACAACAACAAAATCAAGCGAAACCAAGACTGGGGATTTTGAACTGCTTCTGAAGCCCTGGCGTGGATACGCACGTGAGCGGGGGGAGGGTGGGGTGGGGGGGGGAGGTCGCTGGAGATGCGTTGGCTCCATTTGTCCGCCCTGGGGAGCAATCCTGGGGCAAAATCCAGTGCTAATTGATCCCAACCAGCCACACTATCAGCTGTAAATGTTCAAAGAAACAAAGAATGAGCAGTGTGTACTGAAGATACGCTAAGCATTTCCCCCCCAAGTAAATAGGGGCGTGTAATCAATAGCGTGTACATGCATATAAATAGGGAGAGAGAATTACTTTTAATTAATTAGGAAAATAATGTTTCCTGTGTCATTCCAGACTTCCTTCGAATCGAGTATCTCCCACCCTCCGATTGTTTTGTGGTGGGAACTTCCTCCAGAAAACCTGCGGGCCCCGTTTTGTGTTGGGAGTTGGAGAGCGATACTCAGCTCGAACAGGAGCCATTCTCTCCGCTTGGTGGGTGTTTAATCTAAGGCCAAGGGTTAGACGGGCCGATGCAGCGGTCCTGGCGCGGCGTCGGGCCCCGCGGGCGGCTACGGGGGGCGGAAAGTTGGGGCCGCTTCGGGTGAGCCCCGCGCTCCGCGGCTGGGAGACCCGCGCGACTGCCTGCCGGCCCCACCGACTGCTCTCGAAGGAAGTTGGGCTCTTTCAGCGTGTCCATCTCCTCGTAGCCTCGTCTATCTTATCTATCAAGTTCACGCTTTGGGAGAAAAGAAGAGGATGAGGGGAGAGGGAAAAAAAAAGAAAAAGAAAACCTCTCCACGGCGGTGATTCAACAGTTCACACGCTCGGGAGCCAAACTTGGCGACCCTCCTTTCTTCTTAAACGGTACTTTCTCCTCTGCCGGCCTTAGGATAAACCCAGAAGGAAGACGCTAACCTTGGTGAACAGGAATCCATCTAAGATTGCTTTTTTTAAAAAAAAGTGACACTCCTCCCCACCCCCAGCTTTGTGGCTGTTGATTCTGAAATAGAGGAGTCAGGTTGTTTTATGTCCACAGGATAACATCGACTTGCCCTGCATCTTGCTCTCGTCTCCTTCTCGCATCTGGCTCCTGTCAACGGGAGCCCAAGAGAAATAGGGGCTTAGCTGCTCTCCCTCACCGGGCTCAATACCCCTTACATGCCATTAAATATTCGAATTCACGTCACCTGCACGCACACCCCCAGTCTTTTAACCGAGTCGTGCTTGATACCAATACAAGCTTGGAACCTTTGGTTTCTTTTCATCTCCCGCGTCTCCGTGGCAGATGACCTCAGCCCCAAAATATGGATCTGCGTGAGTGTATCTGGTCTGATGTGCCACAATCGAGACACCCAGGCTGAAAGGGCCACTTTCAGCGGGGAACATCCGGAGATGAAACCTAGAAGCAAGACCTCGGGCCTGACTGCGCGCCGCAGGCATCCTCAACAAAGGAGCGCGCGAGCGCGCGGGGGGCAGCCGCGCGCAGGCCGGGAAACCCGAGCTCCGCGACGCTCGTCGCCACCAGGGTCGCTGGGTCCAGTCTTAGGAGGGCCCCAAGGGGATGGGCAGGGGAAGAAGAAGAGCTGAACCTTTGAGAAACGCTGTTCCAACAGATTTTCCACCGCCTTACCGGGATAGAGGGGAAGACCTACCTAAAGGAACCAGCGCTTGAGAGTGAGGGGGCAGGTGGGTGAGAAGTGAGCAAGAAGTAGAAAAACGGATCCATTGGTTTGTTCACACCGGGCTTTAGAAAGAAAACAGATTTATTTGATTAGTAGCTACAACTCTCCCCACGTGAAGGGGGGTTTTGGAATGGAGGGCTCTGTGTGCCCTCCTGGCCTGCTCACCCCCACTCATGCAGTTTTCTCTCCTCTCATTCCTTTGCAAACCTTCAGTGGGTGCCAGCATTTTGTAGAGCATACTTAACAGTCTTATATACAATCCTCAGACTGTTCCATGCTTTCTGTGTACCTTTAGCTTTTGAGCGGTGAGTAGACCAGAGATGACTGCCTAATAGGGTTGAGTCAGACTGTTTCATCTTTTTTTACCCAGCTGTAATTTGGGAAACCATTTGGAAGTGTGCTTCAGAGTAGAGAAGACTTGATTCCCATGTTTTCAGTAGGGTCCCATCACACAGCCCAAAGTAGATGATCTGGGCTCCTACTAAAAACACACCGAAGCTCCAACTAATTAAGTGAGATAGCTAAGAGCCGACTCTCAGGAGCTTAGTACTTGGAGGCCTGTGAGTTTTTCTTTTAACCTGATGTATATATTTATAAAGTGGTTTTCTTTTCCAGTGTCCCACTGACGGAAAGTTCAAGGTAGCATTGTTTTGTTTGCTTGGCTTTTGCCAAGTCTCACTTTCTCTTCTTTCAGATAGACTAGAGGGTTCAAACTAAGGACCAGAGCTCTAGCCTTCCTCACTCTGGTTCACCACCACCCCTCCCACTCTTTCTCTTGAGCTTTCCCCATCCCCTCTGAAAGAGGGACTGAATCAATTTTCTTGGGCAAGTAGAGGGGAAAAAATGGGAATTGGCCACTCAGGACATGCTTGCCCAGTGGTGTGGAGCCATTTCTCGCAACTGGATCTGAGATCTAAAAATGGAACAGGGCTGCCATCCCACTATCTGGGACTCAACCTCTTCTGCAAAATCACCCACCTACCCTCAAAAGTCCAGAGTGCACTGGCAAATAACGGAAAGCAGGTGAAAGGATATTGGGCATTTTATGTTTACAGGAGATGTGCAGACTATTCGACTAAGAAGTTGTTTGAAAAACTAAAATGTCCCTTGGCCCTCGGGTGGCAATTTGTCATGAATCTCTTGTGCCTGGCTCTCTTCTGAGTAATATTGGTACAAAGCTTCCACATTTTGCTGAAGATCCCAGGACTTTTCCTTTGGATGCCTAAGTACTTGGCTTCAGAGAGCCTTGGACAACTGACTTGCTTACACAGACTTGTTTAGAGAATCCCAAGGGTCTCTATCCAGTCCTTCTTCCTCCTCCTCCTCTTCTTCCTCCTCCCCAGCCTCCTTCTCCTTTTCCTTCTCCTCCTTCTCCTTTTCTTCTAATCTTGGACTTTCTCTCTTTTGAAGAGGTTCCTTAGCTTATACAAGTTAAACACTTCCACTCTCATATACGAGGCTCTCCCATAGATTTTTTTTTTCTCGAGGTTCTCAAGCAAAATTGCCGGTGCCACAATGTTATGATGGAAGGATGCTGAAATGACAGGCCTAGTAGACGCTTGTCTTAATCATCGGCTTCTTAATTTAGTTTTAGTGCTTTGGGTGTGTGTGTGTGTGTGTGTGTGTGTGTGTGTGTGTACACACACGCACGAATGTGCGCGCCCCCAGGGACGTTGAGGGTGCGTGCGCGCACTGAGAGCAGCCGCTGACAACCTGCAGCTCCCTAATGAGTGACGAGGCAGGGCTGCTGCAGCAAAGTAACACTTCCCTGGTGTGAAGACCTCTCACTGGGAAGTTTAGTTCACTACTGTTCTCGCAAACCTAATCATATAACCTGTAACCAAAAGGCACAGAACAAGGATACAACACGCTAAAGAGTAACTTCTAATCACTAAATGTTAGCACCATTACCTGCTGTTAGGAAGATATTATAGACGAGTTGGCTCCAGCAAGGGCAGACCTCGCTTGCTAGAGGATCTCTGGAAATACCTGGATACCTCCGCATAGGATCCGCTCACGCCCAAACACCACAAGGTCAGAGATTCCCTGTGCATCTGAAGGAAAAGAGCATTAGCTAGAGTTGGGCTTTGGGCGCCGCTCCAAGGACACCCTGTCCAGGGAGCCAAGAGCAGGGTGGATTTTAGGTAAATATGGTCAGCCCTCCTTTAACCAGCAGGTAGCGGAGAGAAATGAAGAGAAACACTAACAGCGAGAAAAAGGCCCTATGGAAGGCTAAAGGTAACACTGCCAAATAATAGGAAAATGAAATATGCTGCTCTCTACTTGGATGAAGTATGCTGTGGAGACTTGATTATTAATTAAAACTCCAGAAGGAATAACCTAATTCATTTCCTGAGCAATTCTTCCATTGGAACTGCACACTGTATACAAGGCCTGTGCTCTTTGGGGGAGGAGAGACTGCAGACAGGAGAGAAATTTACTCCTATATATACCAGAAAATTATATTTGCTCTGGCTTCTGCTTTTATTCGTTAACAGTGCACATTTGTAGATGTATGTGCATAAGCAATCAAGGTTAAATTGATCATGAGAAAAAAATTAGAATGATAGGGAATTTGTTTCAGGTCTGAGACAACTGGGTTCCCTCTGTCTTCTGAAGGCAATTGCAGAGACTGAGGGGCTAGAAATAGGGCTTCATGTGCTTAGGGAAAAGGCCTGAGGTGGACGTGGGTAGGCCTTCAAATCCAATTTGCACCCAAATTGGCCAGTAGGATATACAAAGGCCTGTCCACGGACTTTCAACTGGCACAATACACTGGCCAAGAACCCCTCCCCCTCCATTTCAGCTAGGAACAGATCTTTTAAAAAGCCATTGCTGAGACAAACACTGGCTGCTGAGTAAACAGTGCCTGTGTTGTTGAACAAGTGGAATATATTATATATATATATAATGCATATATATATATTACTATACTAATATATATTACAATCCCACCATAAAATGCAATCAAAATTATTAAAAGGAATTCAAACTCACTTCCTCTCAAAATGAAAATAACCTTTGTCATTTGATTTTAAATATTAAGCTATATACTACTTATTCCCACCAAAATCCTATTTTGAGAAACTTACTTTAATGCAATCCTTGAAATAATATAACACATTCTTAATCTGAATGCAAAACATTTTCTCCCAGTCAATATGAACTCCTGGCATACAAAATCAGACTATTACAGCTCTCATTAGCAAACCCTAGTTTTTACTATTTGAAAGTAAACAGAAGAAAAACTTATTTTCACCTGCTAAAATTTTATACAAGATTACAAAACAATGCACACTCAGCTTTGACCTAAGAAACACCTTAAAACATTAAAAATTCATCAGTCAGAGCTGTTGTTGTATTCAAGGAATGCTCCTCCAGTTTGCTGCTGAGCTCAGATTTGAATAAAATGTCCAATGTTAACAAACAATACCCACGTTTGGCACTTTGTGTATTAAATTGATCAAACAGATTTTAGGAGGCACAATGCACAATTTGTACAGACCTGATTGAGTTAATATAATATCAGCAAATTTTACATCGAAATGATTCTGTTTCTTTTCTTTGTGTTTAAAACCAGCACAGATTACAAATTTTAATGATCTGAAAATGTTTGGTATACAAAATCATGCTTATTTCAGTATTAGCAAAAACACAAGAAATTTTTCAACACAAACACCCAGCTGTGTCTATTTTAAAAGCAGTTCAATGACAGCTTGCACTTATGAGCATGCAATCAGCTAATTTCGCTTTTTTTTCTTCTGTGTTAATCAACACTTTCCTTCCTGCATATCAGAGTACAAATAGTATAGTTACTCCACATCAGTAAATGTTTACGTAACCTGTCCTTTCCCAAGAATCCGGTTACACCGAATCATTTCACGCTAGACCGACTACGAAAACGTACCGGGCCGTCCACCTCAGAGGGAGCCCTGTGTGTCATTATAAGTGGTGGTGAGAAGGGGGGTTGTGGGGGGAGAAATTGGGAGGAGTAGGTGGAGGAAGAGAGGGAGAGTGAGGGAGGGAGGGAGACA
>NW_007099451.1:2218-3707 GCF_000164805.1 Carlito syrichta | reverse complement strand
GGGGTGGGGGGGAGTGAGGGGGAAGGAGGGAGAAAGAGGGGAGGCGGGAGGACAGAGAGTTGAGGAAAAGTAGGAAGAACGGGCCTGAGGAGGAGAGAAGAGTGGGAGGAGGAAAAGAGAGCAGGAAGGGGAAGGCCCACAGATCCTCCAGCCCCTCAGCAAAGCCCATTAGCTCGCCCGGCTCTGAGAAATCCCAAGCTTAGAAGTCAATGTTTGGGGCCGTGTCACTACCCACGCTGAGTGCGAGAACCCTTGAATTTGTCCACATGTAAATATAGTTTGCTTTAAAGTAAGGAGCTATGTAGACATTGGAAAAGATACACACACACGGTGAAAGGACATTTGCGGTTAGACCAATATTCAAAGCTCCTTTGTGACAGTCCTAATAGATGCATATTTAAAATTCACTAGCTTTGTGTAATTATCTATTTATTATTCTCTCCAAAGTTGCCGCTCCTTCCTTTCTCTCTCTCTCTCTCTCTCTCTCTCTCTCTCTCTCTCTCTCAGAATTTCAAGATTGGGGGTAGGGAGGGTGGAATAACCCCCTATTATTCTGAGTATTCGTCAATTGCATTATTTTGGCAGAATTTAACATAAAAAATAAGCACCACTTTTCCTTCCTTCGTTTTCTTAAATGCCAAATCTGCCGGATAATTTAACTGAGAGTTTATCAAAGTGAAGAAATGCTCACATTTTATAAGTATTTACCTTGCAGAGGAGGGAAAAGGTGCTTTTCATTTATGTGTCTCCTCCACCTCCCTCTTCTCTCGGGCTACATCCTCCGTAAAATGTGGTATGTTTCCGTGCCCATGTGGGATGAGACAGCCTTTGATCAATGTGCTCCCCACTAAATTCCAATCCCTGGGAAATGCTGGGCCTTAGCCCTGCCCCTGGCCACGGGATCCTTTTAAAGCCCCCGATTCGCAATCTCCCCATTCACTTCAACCTTCAACCGAACCTCCCCAGTTCCAAAGCCCCAGGAGCTGGGATTGCAGGATCCGCATTCCCAAGGCGCCTAGGCAGCTTCCAGCAGCACTCAAGGTGGGCAAGGGCTGGCTTCGGTATACTGTTATTTCAGGATTGAGGCCCTCACAAAATAAACGCATTTGAGGAACGAAAAGAAAAGGAGAGAAAACAGGAAGCCTTTAAAAAAAAAAAAAAAAAAGGAAAGCAATAGACGCCCACCCTTATTTTCCCTTCAATGTCAACAAGCAAAATGAAAATATTTCCAGGGTGATCACTCGCAGCTACCCGGCTTCCCATTCGGATTAGAAGCTAAGCAGAAGCTGGAGAAGCGAGGAGAGAACCACACCGAGTCGCCCCGCGCGTGAGCGACGGTCTGGAGCAGGAGAGAAGGGGAAGGAAGAGACACACGTAGATAGCATGTGTTACCTGGTTTATTTCGAGATTGTTTGGTACTGTTTTCTCTCGGGGCGCCTCTCATTTCGGAAGGCCGTCAGAAGCGCCCACCACTGAGCCGCCCCCGCCC
>NW_007099451.1:1786-2198 GCF_000164805.1 Carlito syrichta | reverse complement strand
AGCTCGCCGCCGCCCGGGCCTCCGGAATCGAGTAAGTAACCCGGGGTCGGCCCGCGCTCGCCCGCGCCCTTCCTCCTCCTCATCCCGGCGTCGCCACCGCTCTCCCACACCCTCCTCCCACCAGGTCCCGGACACCCCCGACACACACACGCCCGCCAGCGAATCCGCAGCTCCGCTGGAGTGTTACCTCCAAGGGGCCCCGCTTTCCTACGGGCTCAGCAATGCCAGACCCGGGCCTGCGGGGACGCCTCGGAAAAGTAGGGCCTCGCCTCCCCCTCCGCCTCCGCCTGCATTTCCTGCCCTCCGCTCGCATCTTCTCCTCGCACTCCCGCCCTTCCCGCCACCTCCGCCGCCGCCGCCGCCCCCGCTCGGGAAAATAAAGCGGCCTGCGAACTTTAATCACTAAGGACAC
>NW_007099451.1:0-508 GCF_000164805.1 Carlito syrichta | reverse complement strand
GCCGCCCTGGACGGGGCCAAGGCGGACGGGCTGGGCGGCAAGGGCGAGCCGGGCGGCGGGCCCGGGGAGCTGGCGCCCGTCGGGCCGGACGAGAAGGAGAAGGGCGCCGGCGCCGGGGGGGAGGAGAAGAAGGGGGCGGGCGAGGGCGGCAAGGACGGGGAGGGGGGCAAGGAGGGCGAGAAGAAGAACGGCAAGTACGAGAAGCCGCCGTTCAGCTACAACGCGCTCATCATGATGGCCATCCGGCAGAGCCCGGAGAAGCGGCTCACGCTCAACGGCATCTACGAGTTCATCATGAAGAACTTCCCCTACTACCGCGAAAACAAGCAGGGCTGGCAGAACTCCATCCGCCACAACCTGTCCCTCAACAAGTGCTTCGTGAAGGTGCCGCGCCACTACGACGACCCGGGCAAGGGCAACTACTGGATGCTGGACCCGTCGAGCGACGACGTGTTCATCGGCGGCACCACGGGCAAGCTGCGGCGCCGCTCCACCACGTCGCGGGCCA
>NW_007099450.1:17077-18251 GCF_000164805.1 Carlito syrichta | reverse complement strand
TTAGATTTTATGTCTTTCTTCCTTCCTTCCTTCCTTCCTTCCTTCCTTCCTTCCTTCCTTCCTTCCTTCCTTCCTTCCTTTCTTTTCTTTCTTTTCTTTTCTTTTCTCACTATGTTGCCCAGGTTGCTCTCAAACCACCCAACTCGGGACATCCTCTTGGCCTGGGGCTCCAAAACTGCTTTGATCACAGGCTTTCCATTTGGTTGACATCCTGGTCTTCCTGTCTGGTTTCCAATTCTGGGCCGGAGGTGATCCTCCCGCCGAGGCCTGCCCTCACTGAAAGTTTTCTCTGTTTTGCTTGTGGTTGATGTGGGGGATTGCTATGGTATCCAGCCTGTTCTCAAGCTCCCAGGCTCTGGTCATCTTCCCACCTCAGCCTTCCCGAGTGCCTAAGAGATAGGCGTGGGTCGCCAGGCAGTCCCTGCTCCTCTGATGGTTTCAGAATCAGGCCCTCCTTTTCTCTGAGGTTGCCCTTGGTAGTGGCGAGTGGGACAAACCTGGGTAATGAGGTGGGTGGGGTTTAGGCACCCCAGTGGGGACACAGCCCAGCCTCAAATGCTCCCCCAGGGGAGTGCTCAGCAGGCAACTGCAGCCACACTCTCAAGGGGTCCCGTGTCATCAGAAGGGAGTGGTCCTCACGATGGATCCTGAGATCCAACATGTGCAGGCCGGGTGCAGGGGCTCAGGCCTATCATCCTGGTGCTCTGAGAGGCCAAGGCAAGAGGATGGCCACCACATCCCATGTAGCTGGGATCACGTGGGCCACTGTACACAACTCGACTGTTTGCGATCCAGGGATTGATTAGATCTCGTTACATGGCCCAAACTGGTCTCAAACTCCTGGGCTCCAGCAGTCCGCTGCCTCGACCTCCCAAAGCCACAACCCGAAAGTCTGCTGATTCAGTCTTTCAGGGACTCTATATCCAAGTTTGTGGCCTCCTTCCCCGATGATCTCTGCCTGTTCACGAGGATCCCAACTCCATACAAAAATGTATAGACTTCTTTTCTTTCCTTTTTTTGTTGAGTTGGAGTCTCACTCCATAGCCCAGACTGGAGGGTGGTGGCTTTCTCCTGGCCACTGCATCCTTGGCCCACCGAGCTCCTGCAAGCCTTCCCCCACTGACCTTCTGAGAAGCCTGTAATGCAGGCGTGTGCCACCTCGCCCTGCTAATTT
>NW_007099450.1:14763-16666 GCF_000164805.1 Carlito syrichta | reverse complement strand
GTCCTGGCCACTCCAGGGGCTGATTCAGAAGGATCGCCAGAGCCCACGATTTCGAGGCTGGTGGTGAATGATGGTCATGTCCCTGGTCCCCAGCCTGCCTCCAATAAAATTAGAATCGGACACAGATTCTCAACTGTGCATGGTGTGTTCAGAGGGCAACTGTCTTTAGAGCAAGAATAAATGGCACTCAGGGGGATGAAATGTCCCCAGGTGAGGAATGTGTCCCTGGCCTTTCTTGGCTTAAGGTCCTCATAACTGAGTCAGAGGGTCAGCCTGTGTGAGGCACATTTCACACCCTGGAGACAAGAGCCGGCAGGAACCCCGCCAGGGAGCCTTGGGAGCTCCCGCACTAAAGCGGGAGCAGAAATATTTGGGGGGTAGGGCTGGAAGGTTCCGTGTTTGGGGGACCCTCATGTGTGGGGGTCAGGGGAGAAGGACAGAGGGTAGAAGGCTTGCAGGCGAATGGATTTCTTTGTTGACTTAGATTTTCTCTTTCTTTCTTTCTTTCTTTCTTTCTTTCTTTCTTTCTTTCTTTCTTTCTTTCTTTTCTTTCATCACTAGATTGCCCAGGCTACTCTCAAGCCACCCAACTTGGGTCTTCCTCTTGGCCTCAGCCTCCTAAACTTCTATGATCAGAGGCTTTCCATTTGGTCGACATCCTGGTCTTTATCCCTGGTCTTGAACTGTGGGCCTGAGGCGATCCTCCTGCCGAGGCCTGCCTTCACCCAAGGTTTTCTGGGTTTGAAATGGCATTGAGGTGGGGTCTTGCTGTGATATCCAGCCTGGTCACAGCTCCCGCACTCCAACCATCTTACCATCTCGGCCTCTTTGAGTGCTGAGGTGACAGGTGTGAATCGCCCTGCCACCCCCATGGTGGTTTGAGAGTCACACCCTCATTTTCCCTGAGGCAACACCTGGGAGGAGTGAGCAGAATCATCCTGGTGATCGAGTCAACTGGAGCAGTGGGTGCCCTGTTGGAGACATGCCCCAGCACCAGGTGCTCCCCTGGACAATTCTGGCTGCCCTCTCTGGGGTCCTGAAACATCTGAAGGGAACGGGTTGGGACCCAAGGGTGGTGCGAAGGCTGGGTGGGGGCTCACACCTTTCATCCTGGTGATTTGGGAGGCCGAGGTGAGAGGATGGCCTGAGCCTCTCGGTTCAAGACCAGCCCGAGCACCTTGGCAAGACCTCGTCTCTACAAGAAATCAACAAAATGACCAGAGCATGGTGGTGCATGCTTGTCATTCCAGCCTTTCTGGGGGTGATGGTGGGAGGATCACCGGAGCCCAGCTGGTGGAGGCCGCGGTGTATGAGATCAGGTCCCTGCTCTTCAGCATGGGTGAGAGAGTGGAACTCTGACTCAGAATAATAATACTAACCACCAACACCACAACCACAGGCCAGGCTCAGTGGCTCAGGTGGCATCCTGGCCCTTTGGAGACCGAGGTATGTGGATGGCCTGAGACTGCATGTTTGAGACCAGCCCAGGACACTGGGCAAGACCACATCTCGGCCGACAAAAATAAATCCAACAATTAGCCGGCCTTGGTGGTGCAGTCATTTGATTATAGCCACTCGGGTGTCCAGGCAGAAGGATCACCTGAGCATGGCAGGTGGAGTCTGTGGTGGCCATGAGCAAGCCCCTGTGCTCTGTCCTGTGGACAGAACGGGATTCTGACTCCAAATAATAATAATCAACATCACCGACACCACCCCCACACCTGCCACCCAATGCAAGAAATCACCCTCAAGTTTGGAAGAAGAAAAGACACTTTCACTGCTCTCGTTCACAGAAAGTTTCAATGTTGGTCACCAGGGACGTCTACCCCGTGCCTTCAGCCATGCATCCCAGAAGACCTGCTTCCACCCTCCACAACCATTCTCCATAGCAAAGGTGCATGTG
>NW_007099450.1:12237-14148 GCF_000164805.1 Carlito syrichta | reverse complement strand
GAGGCCACTGCACCCTGTGTAGCTGTGATCCCATGCACTACCACGAGCAACTCAAGTTTTTGTGTTCCAGGGAGCAACAAGGTCTCACTATGTGGCCCAGTCTGGTCTTGAACTCCCAGGATCCAGTGGTCCCCTGCCTCAGCCTCCCACATCCACAGCCTGAATATCTGCCAATCCACCGTCTTTTGGGAACTCTACACCCAAGATTGTGGCCTCCTTTCCCAATAATCTCTGTCTGTTCATGATGATCCCAACTCCATACACCAATGGATGCTTTTCTTTTCTATCCTTTTTTTGAGTCAGAGTCTCACTCCGTCGTCAAGACTGGAGAGCAGTGGCTTGCTCCCGGCCACTGCAGCCTCAATCTGCTGGGATCCAGTGAACCTTCCCCCACTGGCCTTCAAAAGAGGCAGAATGACAGGCGTGTGCCTCCACTCCTCACTAATATGGGTTGGAGGGTACAGATGATGTCTCGCTGAGTTACCCAGGTGCATCTCAAACATGCAGGCTCGGGCCAGCCACTGGTCTCGGTCTCCCAAAGTGCTGGGATGATGAGGTTGAGCCCTCTAACCCGGCCTCGATAATTCATTGAAGGCAAACCCGAAGGCCTGGCATGGTGGCCCAAGCTTGAATCCCAGTGCTTTGGGAGTCTGAATCAGGAGGATGGCTGTAGGCCAGGAACTCAAGGCCAGTCCGGGCCATGCAGGGAGACCTCGTCTCCACACCCATCCAAACAGGGTGTCTGGGCTCATGGTACCCGTCGTCCTGGCTACTCCAGAGGCTGAGTTGGGAGGATTGCCAGAGCCCATGATTTTGAGGCTCACAGTGTATGATGGTCGAGTCCCCAGACCCCAGCCTGGACCAGAGAGCCAGACACTGTCCCCCAAAACATGAGAATTGTACAAAGATTATCAACTGCCCATGGTGTGTTCAAAGGGTGACTGGTTTTAAAGTCAGAAAAAATGGGACTGGGGGGAAGAAATGTCCCTGGGTGAGGGATGTATCCCTGGCCTTTCTTGGTGTAAGGTCCTCATTGCCAAATTGGAGGGCCAGCCTGCCCTAGGCACATTTCTCACCCAGGAGAAGAGAGCTGACACGAACCCGGCCAGGGAACCTCGGGAACCCTGCACCAAAGTGGGGGCAGTCATTTGTGGGCAGTTGGGGCTGGAAGGTGCCGAGCTTGGGAAACACTCATGTGTCGGGCGTTCAGGAGGAAAAGGACTGAGGGTAGAAGGTTTGCAGGAAAATGGATATCTTTGTTGACTTAGATTTTCTTTCTTTCTTTCTTTCTTTTGTTCATTCTTTTCATCTCTCTCTCTCTTTTGTTTGCTCAGTAGGTAGATCTGTCTGCTCCCAAACTGCGCAACTCAGGCCTTCCTCTTGGCCTGGGCCTCTCAAACTGCTGTGATAACAGGCTTTCCATTTGGTCGACATCTTAGTCTTCCTGTCTGTTCTTAAACTCTGGGCCAGAGGAGATCTTCCTGCCAAGGCCTGATCTCACCCTAGTTTTTCTGAGTTTGCCTTGGCGTTGAGGTGGGGGCTTGCTATGGTGCCCAGCCAGGTCTCAGCTCCAGGCTATGGCCATCTTCCTGTCTTGCCTCCTCAAGTGCTGTGAAGACAGGCATGACTCAACGACCAGCCCTCCCATGATGGTTTGAGAGTCACATCCTCCTTTTCCCTGAGGCGGCCCTTGGGAAGAGTGAGCAGGTCCACCCTGGGGATCAAGGCCAGTGGAGGTGAGGGTGCCCTGGTGGAGACACACCCATGTGCCAGGCGCTCACCTGGGGTGGGCTCAGCTGGCGACTATGGCTCCTCTCTCCAGAGTCCCAGGTCATAAGAAGGGAGCAGAACTCATGGTGGTGCCCCAAGAAAGCTGTGAAGCCCGGGCACAAGGGTTCACGCCTATCACCC
>NW_007099450.1:9655-12217 GCF_000164805.1 Carlito syrichta | reverse complement strand
GGGCACCTTGGCAAGACGTCATCTCTACAAGAAAACCACAAAATAAGCTGAGTGTGGTCACACATGCCTGTCATTCCGGCCACTCGGGAGGCCACAGGGGAGGGTCATCGGATCCCAGCCAGTGGAGGTCACAGTGGCTGAAAGCGGGCTCATGAGCTCTAGCCTGGGTGATAGAGCGGGACTCTGACTCAGAATAATAATACCAACCACCACCACCACAACCACAGGTTGGGCTCAGGGGCTCAGTCTGGCATCCCAGACCTTCAGAGGCCGAGGTGAGTGAATATCTTGAACCTGCGGGTATGAGACCAACCCGGGACACTGGGCAAGATGTCATCTCAACCGTCAAAAATAAATCCATACATTAGTCCAACTTGGTGGTGCAGGCCTGTGGTTCCAGCCACTCAGGGGACTGAGGCAGGAGGATCACCTGAGTCTGGCAGGTGGAGTTCGAGGTGGCTGTGAGATTGCCCCTGCACTCTGGCCTGGGCAACAGAGCGGGTTTCTGACTCTAAATAATAATAATAATCACCTCCACCACCACCATCCCCACCACCAACTCTGCAACCCATTAGGAGTCACCCATAGGAATGGGAGAGGAAAAGGCACATTCCAGTCTGTTGTTCGTGGGAAGTTTCAAAGGTGGACACCGAGTGTATACATCTGGGACCTTTGGTAACGTTTCCAAGAATTTCTGCCTCCACCCTCCATGCTTGTGCCCCACGGCAAAGACGTGTGTGAGCTCCCAAAACAGACGGCCTGGAGTTAGGGTGGCCATCTGGCACAGAGTGATCAAGGTGGTCTGACAATGCAGCAATCAGCCTAGGTTCCAGTCTCCTGGTTTGCCACCTTTGGGCAGGGAATGGGCCCCTTCCTCTCCTGATCACTCCATTATCTTCCTCCCATGCAAATCTTTCCATGGGGATCTGTGGATGCCCATCCTGATGCTTGTGGGAGGTATCTTTTTTTTAGATGGAGTCTCCCTCAGCCTGGCTGTGGCACGGAGGTATGAATGTGGTTCCCAGGTTCTCAACCTGCAGGGCCTAGGTGCTACTCCCGCCTTGGCCCCCGAGCAGCCAGGAGTCTGGGGGCCACCAAGTCTGGCTTTATTTTGGAGACCTCTCGCTGAGACGAGGTCTTCCCACATCGCCTGGGGTGGTCTCTGTCCCCTGGGCTTAGGCTGCCTCCTGCCTCTGCCTCCCAGGGTGCAGGACTGATGGCCATTAGCCACAGTGCCCAGGCTGGACTCACACATTGTGTAGGTGGGGGCAACACAAAGGAAGGCCCTGGGACGAAGGTCACCACCTCCCATTTAGACAGGACTGTGGGTGCTACCATACATGACTCCTGTGTTTGCATTCCCGAGTGACTAGGTTTCACACATGGCCCAGGCAGGTCTTGAGTTCCTGGGCTCCAGTGTTCCACCATCTCCGCCTCCCAAAGTGACAGTCCAATTGTCTGCAGATCCATCTGTTGGGTACTCTAGGCTCAAGGCTGGGGGTTCCTTCTCAAATGATCTCTGTCTGTTCAAGATGATCATACCAACTCCAAACATAAATGGATGCTCTTCTTTTTTATCCTTTTTTCCTTTTTTCTTTGAGTCAGAGTCTCATTCCATCACTCAGGCTGGGGGGTGGTGACTTGCTCATGGCCACCATAGCATTGCCCCGCCAGGCACCGGCAAACCATTCTCTGGCCTTCTGAGGAGCCAGAACGACAGGCACATGCCACTACACCAGGTTCATTTGTAACAGAGGGTAGAGATGAGGTCTCACCAAGTTGCCTGGGCATGTCTCGGCCCACCAGCTGGGACCAGCCACTGGTCTCAGCCTCCCAAAGTGCTGGGATGACATGGCTGAGTCCCCAAACCCAACATCAATCCTTCATAAAAACGAACCAGAGGCTTAGCAATGAGGCCCATGCCTGGAATCCCAGCACTCTGGGAGGCCGAGGCAGGAGGATGGCTGGAGCCAAGGAGCCCAAGTTCAGCCCGAGCCACAAAGAAAGACTGTGTCTCTGCACCCATCCAATGAGGGGATCTGGGGTGGAGGTGCCTGTCATCCCAGAAATTCCAGATCATGAGGAGTGAGGATTGCCGGAGCCTGAAATTTTGAGAGAGGCACTGAAAGATGATCATGTCCCCAGGCCCCAGCCTGTGCCAAAGAGCCTGAACCTGTCTCCAAAACCACAGATTCTCAACTGGTCATACTGTCTTCACAGGATGACTGACTTTAGAACCAGGAAAAATGGGATTGGGGGGAAGAATGGTTTCCAGGTGAGGGATGTGTCCCTGGCCTTTCTAATCTCAAAGAGGAGAACCGTCAGGAACCCGGCCTGTGAGCCTCGGGAACACCCACACCAAAACGGGGCCAGCCATTGGGGGGGATTGGGGCTGGAAGGGGCCGAGGTTGGGGGACCCTCTCCTGTGGGGGTTGGGGGTAAGGACTGAGGGCAGGAGTTTTGCAGTAGAATGGATTTCTTTCTTTCTTTCTTTTCCTCTCTCTCTCCCTCACTTTTGTTCCTTCACTAGGTAGTCTTGGCTGCTCTCAAACCACCCAACTC
>NW_007099450.1:8902-9348 GCF_000164805.1 Carlito syrichta | reverse complement strand
CCACCAGTCACCCCCAACATTTGAGAGTCATGCACTCTCTGTCCCCAAGGCAGCCCCTGGGAGGAGTGAGTGGGTCCACCCTGGGGAATGAGTCCAGTGGAGGGGTGAGACCCCCTGGTGAAGTCACACCCCTGCACCAGGCCATCCCTCTTGGTGAGCTCGGTGGGTGAGTCAAATTGCCCACTCCAAGGTCTCAGGTCTTCTGAAGGGAGTGGACCTCCTGGTCAGGCCCTGAGAGTGGTGTGAAGGGTGGAGGTGTGGGCTCAAACCTGTCGCCCCAGCACTTTCAGAGGCCAAGGCGAGAGGCTGGCCTGAGTTCCCGGTTATGAGACCAGCCCAGGGACCATGGCGAGACCTCATCTCTAACAGAAACCAGCAAAATGAGCTGAGCCTGATGTTGCACGCCTATCGTGCTGGCCACTCGGGAGGCTATGGCAGGAGGATTG
>NW_007099450.1:1783-8882 GCF_000164805.1 Carlito syrichta | reverse complement strand
GAGGCTGTGGTGGCTGAGAACGAGTTCCTGCACTCTGGCCTTGATGACACATGTCTCCAACTCAGTATTATATTAGCAAACAACACCATGACAAACACAGTCTGTGCTCAGGGGCTCATCCTCGCAACCCAGCCCTTTAGATGCAGAGGCAAGTGGAAAACCTGAGCCTACAGGTTTGGGAGTAACCTGGGATACTGGGCAAGACCTCGTCTCAGCCATCAAAAATAAATCCAAAAATTAGCAGCACATGGTGTTGCAGGTTGTGGTTCCCGTCACTCGGGGGGCCGAGGTGGGAGGATTGCTTGAGCCCAGTAGGTGGAGTCTGTGGTATCCATGAGCATGCCCCTGTGCTCTGGGCTGGGCAACAGAGAGGATTCCAACTCCAAATAATCATAATCACCAACACCACCACCAGCAGCAGCCCTACCATTCAGCCCTAGGAGACACCCTCAGGGATGGGAAAGGAAAAGGCACTTTCCAGTCTGTTGGTCCTGGGAGGTTTCAAAAGTGGCCACCAGGCATGTTGGTCCCACACCTTCGGCCACGTGCCCCCACAGGCCTGCCTCTACCTCCACATTCGTGCCCCACAGCAGAGAAATGTGTGAGCTCATGAAACAAATGGCCCTGAATTAGGGTGCCCATGGTGCACAGAGTGATAAAAGCATTTGGGCCACACCATGGCCAGCCCAGGTTCCGGTAGCCCATTCTGCCACCTTCGAGTGAGGGGAGGTACCCACCCTCTCCCTATCACACCATCATCCCCCATCCAAGCAGATCTTTCCCTGAGGAGCTGTGGACGCCCATCATGATGTACATGGGAGGCCTCATTTTTGGTGCTAGAGTCTCCGTCTGATGAGCTGGGGCAAGGAGGCACGATCGTGGTTCCCAGGGTCTGGACCTGCAGGGCTCAGGCAGACCTCACTCTTCAACCCTCGAGCAGCTGCAACTCCAGGGGCCACCACGCCTGACTCGATTTAGGGGACTTTTTGCTGAGACGAGATCTGGCCACAACACAAGGGCTGATCTCCAAACCCCGGGCTCAGGCAGCCTCCTGCTTTGGTCTCCCAGGGCATGGGGCTGATGGTCATGGGCCACAGTGCCCAGCATGGTCTTGCACATTCTGTCAATGGAGGCAATGCAATGGAAGGCCTCCAGATGGAGGCTACCACATCCCGTGTAGCCGGGACCACAGGCAACATCAAACACAACTCCAGTGTTTGCGTTTCAGGGAGATACGAGGTCTTGCTACGTGGCCCAGGCTGCTCTCAAACTTCTGGACAGCAGCCGTTCCCTGGCTCGTCCTTCCATAGCCACAGCCTGATTATCTGCTGATCCACCATCTTTCAGGAACTCTAGGACTCGCTCCCAATTGATATCTGTCTGTTCATAATGATCTCATCTCCATACACGAATTGGATGCTCTTCTTTTTTTCTTTATTCTTTAAGTTGAGGTCTCACCTGTCACCCAGGCTGGAGGGAGTGGCTTGCTCCTGGTCTATGCAGTCTCAGACTGCTGGGCTCAATCCAGCTTTCCCTGGCCTTCCGAGGAGGCAGAACAAGAGATGCATGCCACCAAGTTCGGCTCACTTGGATGGAGGGTAGAGACGAGGGCTCACTGAGTTGCCCGAGTGGGTTACAGTCGGTGGGCTCAGGCTGGCCGCTGGTCTCTGACTCTGAAAGAGCTTGGATGACGAGGTTGAGCCCCCGAGCCTGACCTCGATCCTTCATCAAAAATGAAATAGAAGACCTGGTGCAGCAGCCCATGCCTGGAATCCCAGCAATCATGGAGGCTGAGGTGGGAGGATGGCTGGAGTTCAGGAGACCAAGACCATCCCGGGCCACACAGGGAGAACCTGTCTGCACATCCAGTCAAACAGGGTGTCTGGGATCTCGGTACCCATCATCCTGGCCACATCAGAGGCTGTGGCAGGAGGATTGCCAGAGCCCACGATTTCAAGGCTGGTGGTGAATGACGGCTGTGTCCCCAGGCCCCAGCCTAGACCACAGAGCCAGACCCTGATTCCAAAAACATCAGAATCATATTCATATTCTCAACTGCGTGTGGTGTGGCTTTTGAGCTAGAAAAAATGGGATGGGGAAAGAAATTTCCCCAGGTGAGTGATGTGTCCCTGGCCTTTCTTGGTGGAAGGTCATCGTTGCCAAGTTGGAAGGTCAGCCTGCCTGGTTCACGTTGCTCACCCCAGAGAGGAGAGCCGGCAGCAACCCGGCCACGTAGCCTTGGGAACAACCGCACCAAAGCATGGGCAGCCATTTAGGGGAAGTTGGACTGGAGAATGCCAAGTTTGGGGGATCTTCACATGTGGAGGGTAGGGGGAAAGACTGAGGGCAGAAGTATTGGAGGAGAATGTATTTTTCTTTCTTTCTTTCCTCTTTATTTCTTTTCTTTCCTCACTATGTTGTCCAGGCTGCTCTTAAACCATCAAACTCGGGCCATCCTCTCAGCCTGGGCCTCCCAAACTGCTATGATCACAGGCTTTCCATTCAGTCCACATCCTGGTCTTCCTGCCTGGTCTTGAACTCTGGGCTGGAGGCTATTCTCCTGCCAAGGCCTGCCCTCACCCAAGTTTTTCTGGGTTTTGCTTGGGGTCGAGTTGGGACCTTGCAATGATGTCCACCTTGGTCTCAAGTTCCTGGGCTCTGGCCATCTTACCCTCTCGGCCTACCTGAGTATTGAGGAGAGAGGCATAAGTCGCCCGGCCATCCCTGCCCACTTAAAGATTTGAGAGTCATGCCCTCCCTTTCCCCAAGGCGGACCCTGAGAAGAGGTTTAGAGTCGACTATTGAGAATGAGGCAGGTGGAGGTGACCCTGTGCCAGAAGCTCTCCCCGGGGAGGGCTTGGTGGGTGACTCTGACCGCACTCTTCAGGGTCCTGGGTCTTCAGAAGGGAGCAGACCTCGTGATGGGGCCCCAAGACAAGTGTGGAGACTGGGAACAGGGACTCACGCCTGTCATACCGGTGTTCTGGGAGGCTGAGGTGATAGGGTGGCCTGAGTCCACATGTTCAATACCAGCCCGGGCACCTTGGCGAGATCACCTCACCAAGAAGCCAAAAAAATGAGCCAAGAGTGGTGGTTCACACTTGATGTTCCAGCCACTCAAGAGCCTGCAGCGGGAGCATAAACAGAGACCAACTGGTGGAGGCTACAGTGGCCAAGAGCAGGCCTCTGTGCTCCAACCCGGGCAACAGCACTTGTCTTCGACTCTGAATAATAATACCAACCACCAACACCAGCAAAACCACAGGCCGGGGTCAGGGACTCAGCCTGGCATCCTGACCTTTCAGAGGCCCAGGTGAGTGGATGGCCTGAGACTGCAGGTTTGACACCAGACTGGGCCTTGTGGTGAGACTTCGTCTTGGCCATCAAAAATAAATCCAAAGATTAACCAGGCATGGTGAAGCAGGACTGTGGTTAAATCCACTTGAGGACCCCTTGTGGGAGGATTGCCTGAGCCTGCAACAGGTCCTCAAGTGTTGTGAACATGCCCCTGCACTCTGGCCATGGTGATAGTGTGGGATTCCAACTTCAAATATAATAATAACCACCACCACCACCACCACCACCCCTGACACCCAGCGCGAGGAATTACCCTCAGGGATGGGAGGGGAAAAGGCACTTTCTGGCCTGTCAGTGGGAGGTTTCAAAAGTGGCCACTAGCCACATCCATTCTGTACCTTGGTCATGTGCCCCACAAGACCAGTCCACCCTCCATCTTCATGCCCCACGGCAAAGACGCATTTGAGCTCACAGAACAGATGGTTCTGAGCTAGAGTGACTGGAGGGTCACTTCCTCTCCCAATCAACCCATTGTCACCCACCCACTTGGACCATTCCCTGGGGAGCGGTGGATGTTAGTCATGATGCACGTGGAAGGCATCATTTTGTCACTGGAGTCTCCTTCGGTGGGGCTGTGGTGCAGTGGCACAATTGTGGCTTCCATGGCCTCGACCTGTGGGGTTCAGGTGGTCCTTCTGCCTTGGCCACCGAGTAACCGGTACTCCAGGGACCAACACACATGACTCAGTTTTGGGGGCCTCTCACCGAGATGAGTTCTGGTCAGGTCCCCCGGGCTGGTATCTGACCCTGGGACTCAGACTCCAGCCTTGACATCCCAGGGTGCAGGTCTGACTGCCATGAGCCACAGTGTCCATGCTGGACTTGCAAGTGTTTTCAGCAGGGTTGACACAAAGGCATGCACTGGGACACAGTCTACCACATCCCATGTAACTGGGACCCTGCGGGCTACCATGCATGATGCCAGTGTTTGCACTCTGGGGAGTGACGTGGTCTCACTATGTGACTCAGGCTGGTCTCGAACTCCAAGGCTCCAGCTTCCTCCCACCTTGGCCTCCCAAAGCCACAGCCTGATTGTCTGCTGATCCACCAACTTTCTGGAACTCTAGGCCCAAGTTTGGCATCCATCCCAAATGATCTCTGTTCATGGTGATCCCAACTCCATACACAAATGGATGCTCTTCTTTTTTCCTTTTTTCCTTTTTTTCTTTGAGCCGAAATCTCACTCGGTCACTCAGGGTGGAGGGCAGTGACTCTCTCTCAGCTACTGCAGCCTTGGTCTGCCAGACTCTGGTGACCCTTTCCTCAGTCTTCAGAGGAGCCAGAATGACAGGCACGTTCCACCATGCCCAACTCATTACTGATGGAAAGTAGAGGAGAGGTCTTGCTGAGGTGCCCGGGCGGATCTTGGTCCATGGCTTGGGCTGGCCACAGGACTCAAACACCCAAAGTGCTGGAATCATGAGGCTGAGCCCCCAGCCCAGCCTCAAAACTTCATTGAAAATGAACCAGAAAGGCCTGATGTGGTGACCCATGCCTGGAATCCCAGTGCTCTGGGATGCTTAGGCAGGAGGATGGCTGGAGTCCAGGAGACCAAGACTAGTGTGGACCAAACCAGTCCATGCAGGGAGACCCCGTCTCCACACAAATCCAAACAGGGATTCTTGGGTCGAGGTGCCCATCATCCCAACCACCGGAGGCTGAGGCACAAGGATCACTGCAGTCTGCAATTTCCAGGCTGGTGGAGAACGTTGGTTTTTTCCATGGGCCCCTTCTGGGGGCACAGAGAAAGATCCTGTCTCAAAAACATCAGAATCATACACAGATTCTCAACTATGCATGGTCTGTTCACAGGGCGACTGACTTTAGAGATCAGAAAAATGGGATTGGGAGAGCCAGAGGAACCAGGACAAGGAGCCTGTGAACTCCCACACCAAAAGGGCACAGCCATTGATGGGGGTTGGTGCTGGAAGGTGCTGAGTTTGGGGGAGCAACGTATGTGGGCAAGTGGGGGGAAGGACTGGGGGAAGAATGTTTGCAGGAGAATGGATTTCTTTCTTTCTTTCCTTCTTTCCTTCCTTCCGTCCTTCCTTTCATTATTTCTTTCTTGCATTCTTTCTTTTTTTTTCTATGTTTCCTCCTTCCTTTCTTTTCTCTCCTCACTAGGTTGCCCAGGCTACTCTCACACCAACCAACATGGTCCATCGTCTTGGCCTGGGCCTCCAACTGCTGCATTAATGGTTTCCATTTAGTCAACATCCTGGTCTTCCTGTCTTGTCTTGAACTCTGTGCCGGAGGCAATCCTCCCTCCAAGGTCTGCCGTCGTCCAAGTGTTCCTGGATTTTTCTTGGGTTTGCTATGGTGTCCAGCCTGGTCTCAAGCTCCCAGGCTCCAGCCATCTTCCCATCTCAGCCTCCCCGAGTGCCAAGGAGACAATCAAGTTGTCCAGCCGTCCCTGTCCCCAAAAGTTTGAGAGTCACGCCCTCCCTTTCCCTGAGTCAGTCCCAGGGAGGAGTGACCATGCCCAACCTGGGGAATGAAACAGGCAGAGAATGGACCCTCCAGTCAAATCATGCCTCTGTGCCAGGCGTTCCCATGGGGAGGGCTCAGGGGACAAATCCAGCCATGTTCTCTGGGTTCCTGGCTCATCAGAATGGAGCAGATCTCATGGTGGGGCCTTGAGAGGGGTGTGGAAGCCTGGCATGGGGGCTCATACTTGATACACCGGTGCTTTGGGAGGCTGAGGCAAGAGGATGGCCTGAGCCTCTAGGTTCAAGATAAGCCTGGGCACCTTGGTGAGACCTTGTCTCTACAAGAAGCTAAATAAATGAGCAGAGCATGGTGGCACATGCCTGTCGTTCTGGCCATTTGGGCATCCATGGCAGGAAGATCACAGAAGCCTAGCCAATGGAGGATGCAGTAGTTGAGAACGGGCCTCTGCATTCCAGCCTGGATGACAGAGCAGGACTCTGAATCAGA
Source organism: Carlito syrichta (assembly GCF_000164805.1). NCBI lineage: Eukaryota > Metazoa > Chordata > Mammalia > Primates > Tarsiidae > Carlito > Carlito syrichta. The sequence goes on along the minus strand of NW_007099450.1, from coordinate 2,588 downwards.
ATAATAATAACCACCACCACCACAATCACAGACCGGGCTCAGGGCCTCAGCGTGGCATCCCATCCCTTCAGAGATAGAGGTGAGTGGATGAACTGAGCCTGCAGGCTTGAAACTAACCTGGGACACTAGGCAGGAGGATCACCTAAGCCCTGCAGGTGAAGTCCGTGGTGGGCATGTTCATGCCCCTGCACTCAAGCCTGGGTGACAGAGCAGGATTCCAACTCCAAATAATAATAATCACCACCACCACCAACACCACCACCACCACACCTGCCACCAAGCACCGTCAGAAATGGGAGAGGAAATTCACTTTACTCCTGTCATTCACAGGAGGTTTCAAAGGTGGCCACTCGTTATGACTGTCCCGCATCTTTGTCCACATGTCCTAGAAGGCCTGCCTCCACCCTCCACACACATGACCCATGGTAAAGATGCGTGTGAGCTCACGGACCAAGCGGTCCCAATTTGGGGTAACCATTGGGCACAGAGTGACCAAAGTGTACCAGCAATGCCACAGCCAACTCAGGTTCCAGTCACCCAGTCTGCCACTTTCGAGCGAGAAGAGGGCTGCTTCCTCTCCCAATCATTCCATTATCCCCTGACCTATGGCTGGGGATTGGTGGACGTCTGTCGTGATGAATGTGGGAGGTGTATTTTTTGTTGCCAAGCTCTCCATTGGCCTGGTTGGGGCACAGCGGCATGATCGTGGCTCCTGGGGTCTCAATCAATGGGGCTTAGGCGGTCCTCCCACCATGGCCTCCAAGCAGCCAGGACTCTGGGGGCCACAATGCCTGACTCAATTTTG
>NW_007099450.1:0-701 GCF_000164805.1 Carlito syrichta | reverse complement strand
GATGGAGGGCAGAGATGAGTCTCGCCAAGGTTCCTGGAAGGGTCTCAGCCCACAGGCTTGGTACAGCCACTGGCCTCTGCCTCCCACAGCACAGGGATGATGAGGCTGAGCACCAGAGGTTGGGGTTGGAAGGTGTCAAGCTTGGGGGACTCTCAGATGCGGGGGTCGATGAGTGAAGGAATGAGGACAGAAGGTTTTCAGGAGAATGGATTTCTTTGTTTTTTTCTTTCTTTCTTTTTTCTTTCTTTTCCTTCTTCAGTAGGTGGCCCAGGTCACTATCAAACTGCCCAAATCAGGCCATCCTCTCGGACTGGGCCTACAAAACTGTTGTGATCATAGGCTTTCCATTTGGTCAACATCCTGGTCTTCCTGCCTAGTCCTGAACTCTGGGCCAGAAGTGGTCCTCTCACCAAAGCCTACCCTCATCCAAGGTTTTCTGGATTTTGCTTGGTGTTGAGGTTGTGGCTTGCTATAATCTCCAGTTCAGTCTCAGCTCCCAGTCTCCGGCCATCCTCCTGTCTTGGCCTCCCTGAAGTGACGAGGACACAGGCATTATTCACCCAGCTGATCCCCCCAAGTGTTTGAGTGTCACGCCCTCCATTTCACTGAGGCCATCCCTGGGATGAGTGAGCAGGTCCACCCTGGGGATCGAGGTGGGTGGAGGTGTGGCCACCCTGGTGGAGACATGCCCCTGCTCCAGG
>NW_007099449.1:0-450 GCF_000164805.1 Carlito syrichta | reverse complement strand
GTGGCTGTGAGCGTGCCACTGCACTCTAGCCTGGGCAACAAAGTGAGACTCCAACTCAAAAAAAATAATAATGTTACTATTGAAATGTGAGCTGATTTAAAGATAGACAATATCACTAGTGTCATGCAGCTTCAGCAAAGAACTGTAATACAGATAGCTGAAATGAGAGAAACTTTTTTTTGTTTTTGAGTCAGAGTCTCACTCTGTCGCCCAGGCTGGAGCACAGTGGCATGCTCACATTCAACGCAGCTCAATCTGCTGGGCTCAGATGATCCTGCCACCTCAGATTTCCAAGCAGCTGGAACTTCAGGCGTGCGCTACCACACCTGGCTAGTTTTTTGATTCAATGTAGAGATGAGGTCTCGCCAAGTTGCCCAGACTGCTCTCGAACCCATGGGCTCAGGCAATCCTCTCACCTCCGCCTCCCAAAGTGCTGGGATGACAGGTATG
>NW_007099448.1:0-421 GCF_000164805.1 Carlito syrichta | reverse complement strand
GGCTCGGTGGCTCAGCCTGTAATCCCGCGCCTTGGGAGGCTGAGGTGAGTGAATTGCCTGCGCCTGCGGGTTCGAGACCCACCTGGGCAACTTGGTGAGACCTCATCTCTACAATAAATCAAAAAACTTAGCTGGGCGTGGTAGTACATACCTGTAGTTCCAGCTCCTTGGAAGGCTGAGGCAGTAGGATTGCTGGAGCCCAGCAGGTCAAGCTGCGGTGGCTGGGAGCGTACCACTGCACTCCAGTCTGGGCAACAGAGTAAGCCTCTAACTCAAAAAAAATAAAAAGACTTACAATATTCAGACACTGGGACAAAAACTGTCATAGTACTGAATAGGTACACAGAACTAAGTCAATGCATCCTGGACTTGTGGATAAAGGCATGAATTCAATACACACATTTTTTTTTTTTTTTTTTTT
>NW_007099447.1:0-423 GCF_000164805.1 Carlito syrichta | reverse complement strand
ATCGCCAGAGCCCAGCAGATCGAGGCTGTGGTGGCTGGGAGTGGCCACTGCACTCCAGTCCGGGCAACAGAGTGAGACTCCAACTCAAAAAAAAAAAATGTAAGTTCCATGGAAGTAAGGACTTTGCATTGGTTACAGTTGTGTGCCTAGTGACTATAGTAAACTCTCTAAGAATAGTTGATAGATTTAGTGAAAAAATGAATACCTAAAAGTGAACTCTTCAATTTCTTCCACTGAGCGATTTCTTTGTTTTCAAAATTGGGGGAATAATGATATCACTCCCATACATTAATTAGGTGTTTGCTATGTATCAGGCACTGTGCTATGAAATCCACCTGTTAGTCTCATTCAATGTAAATTTCTGTTTTTTTTTTTTGAGTCGGAGTCTCACTTTGTCGCCCAGACTGGAGTGCAGTGGCCGCT
>NW_007099446.1:0-396 GCF_000164805.1 Carlito syrichta | reverse complement strand
CAACTTGGCAAGACCTCATCTCTACAATAAATAAAAAATTAGCTGGGTGTGGTAGTGTGCTCCTGTAGTTCTGGCTACTTGGCAGGCTGAGGTGGAAGGATCGCAGGAGCCCAGCAGGTCGATGCTAGGATGGCCATGAGTGTGCCACTGCAATCTAGCCTGGGTGATGGAATGAGACTCCAACTCAAAAAAATGAAAAACAAAACAATAACAAAAAAAACCCAAACATGACTGGAGAACTTCTTTGAAAAGAGGGAAAGATCCAAAGATGAGACAGCAGAAGACTCTAAAACTGCCAACAACAACAACAACAAGAAGCTGCATTTAGCCGGGCTCGGTGACTCAGCCTGTAATCCCGCGCCTTTGGGAGGCTGAGGTGAGTGGATTGCCTGAGCT
>NW_007099445.1:0-397 GCF_000164805.1 Carlito syrichta | reverse complement strand
GGAAAAGCATGGAATGCAATAGAATGGAGAGGAATGTAGTGAATTGGAGAGGAATGGAATGGGGAGGAAAGGAATGGACTGGAATGAAATAGAGATAAAAGGAATGTAATGGAGAGGAATGGAATAGAACGAAACGGAATGGAATGGAATGGTATTTAATGGAAGCGAATCGAAAGGAATGGAGAGTAATGGAATGGGGAGGAATGCAGTGGAGTGGAATGGATTGGAATGGAGAGGATTGGAAGGGAGAGGAATGCAATGAATGTAGAGGAAAGGAATTGAGAGGAATTGAGAAATATGGAATGAAGAGAAATGGAATGGTGTAGAGTCGTATTGAATGGAATGGAATGGAATGGAAAGGAGAGGAATGGAAAGGAATGGAATGAATTGGAGGAAT
>NW_007099444.1:0-451 GCF_000164805.1 Carlito syrichta | reverse complement strand
AGACGAAGTTCAGGGAAGGAGGGGAGGGTGTGGGCGGGGCCGGAGGGGAGTGGCTGGTGGCGGCCCTTGGAGGGTCTGCCATGTGCCTGTCACAGCTGTGAAGTGGCAGCGTCAAGACCCGCACCCAGGTTATGCCACCCAGACTGGATGTGCTCGGGACTCTGCTCCTGCCCCGATGGGGCGCCGCCCATGAGGCCCAGGGCTTTCTGGGGGTCGCGGTGTCTCCAGCAAAACCCCTTCCCAGTCTGCCAAGCCAAAAGCGGCAGGGGCGCGAACGCGACTGGTCTGGGGTCTCTGAGAACCCGAATCCGGCCGAGAACACGCGTGTGCAAACGCACTCTCCTTGGCGTGCGTGCTCTGCGCCTTCGAGGCCCGGCCCACCTCGTGGGCTTCGCTGGTGGGCGACAGCCTCCTCCGCGTCGCCGGGACCCCCGAGGTGGGCCTGGGGGGA
>NW_007099443.1:0-402 GCF_000164805.1 Carlito syrichta | reverse complement strand
GGTCCGACAGTACCCAATGCCCCTAGCTGCATGAGAGGGCATAACTCCTCACATCCGGCGGTTACTAGATGAAGGAATACTGCGGCCTTGTCAGTCAGCCTGGAACACACCCCTCTTACTGGTAAAAAAGCCGAATTCCAATGACTACAGGCCAGTCCAGGACCTGTGTGAGGTCAACCGGTGGGTGATGGACATACACCCTACAGTCCCGAATCTCTACACTCTATTTACTGCTCTGCCCCCAACCAGAACATGGTACACAGTTGGATTTAAAAGATGCCTTTTTCAGCCTGCTCTTGGCCCCACGGAGTCGGGACATTTTTGTCTTCGAGTGGACGGACCCGGAGAGAGGCATCAATGGCCAGCTCACCTGGACACGACTGCCCCAAGGGTTCAAGAACT
>NW_007099442.1:0-391 GCF_000164805.1 Carlito syrichta | reverse complement strand
TATTAGGGTCACCGATCCTGTTGGAGCTTTGTTATAGCACAAACACATACTATTTTAGCACTTTCTTTAGTTTAGAAACTTTTGGATGTTTTTAGTATTATGTAACAGTCTTTGAGCTGTTTTTCTAAAAGGATTTGAACATCACTTAACTAAGATCATCGTCAATTTTCCAGAATTTTCAATTATCTTAGTTTTTATACTGAGGCACCCAAATACTTACTACTTTGTAAGTCTCCATGTTATTTTAGTTAATGTACATTGGGTCCCAAATTCTCTTTTTTGTGTCTGCCTGACTTTAAATGCTTGGTGATTAAAAGTATCAGAGTAATCTGATACTTTGTTGCAGAGTACAGCATTATGTCTTAGGTAGAGAAAATACTAGGGGATTCAA